>NW_015506129.1:140865-166310 GCF_001515645.1 Sinocyclocheilus grahami | reverse complement strand
CTCTGCCTCCCCTCAGTCTCAGGCCCTGGCAGAAACGGCCCGTCGTGCCCCTGGCGATCTGGTTTGGGGTTTTCTGAAAGGCAGGGAGAGGGTGAAGCTGGTATGAGGGCCGGCGTGGGGCCGGGGCCGGCAGCTGCAGCATGCGTGCCTTTAATGAACAGAACATGGTGTCGGACATTAATATTCTGCCCAGTTTGCGGCTGGTCCCTCGCTCTCAATGGAGGCCCCCCTCCTTTATAAAGAGCTCTGCTTTCCCACCATTGTCAGGGCCGCTGCTCCTGCGGCACTAGAGAGGGGGCAGGGTGGGAAACACCGATGCAGACCAGACACCACCAGATGCCAAAGACACGAGACGGTTATGCAGATCGCAGAGCCTTTGTGTGTGTGTGTGTGTGTGTGTGTGTACAGGGGTGTGTATGTTTACAGACGGAGGGTGTTCGCCACCTGATCATCTTAATTACTTTGCATGTAGTTAATACATGTCTGAGTCTGAGTGGGATGCTGATGTAAATGGGCCAAGTGTGTTTTTGTGCATTAATAGAATGTGTTGAAGGTTATTTTGTTCTCTATTATTCCTTGAGTGCAGATTTAGCTGTTAAATTAAAATAATTTTTAGTTTTTAGTACTTTTTTTAGTGTGTGTATATATATATATATATATATATTTTTTTTTTACTATTACTTTTATTCAGCACGGATGCATTAAACTGATCAAAAGTGACAGACATTTATAGTATTACCAAAGATTTTTATTTAAAATCAATGCTGTTCATTTGAACATTTTTAAACTGCAATATTTAAAAAAACTGTTTCTTATGCACCAAATCAGCATTTTAGAATGAGTTCTGAAGGATCATGTGACACTGAAGACTTTGAAAATTCAGCGTTGCATTATAGTAATCAATTATATTTTTGAATATAATATAATATAATATAATATAATATAATATATGTTACACCAGGTTTAAAATGAAAATCATTGCAGTATATTTCAAATTATCAAAAAAAATGCCATATTATTTTAAAGAATCTACACAAATACACTTTTCAAGGACAATATTTCACATATTTTTCAATTGGAATGAACTTCATATATTTATAAGTGTGACAAAGGTATCTAAATACTTTTTGGGGCCACTAAATATAATATTAACGTTGTATATTGTATGTTTAACAGGTACCAAACAGTATATGTGACCCTGGAGCACAAAAGCAGTCTTAAGTCGCTGGGGTATATTTGTAGCAATAGCCAAAAATACATTGTATGGGTCAAAATTATTGATTTTTCTTTTATGCCAAAAATCATTAGGATATTAAGTAAAGATCATGTTCCATGAAGATATTTTGTTAATTTCCTACCATAAATATATCAAAACTTAATTTTTGATTAGTAATATGCATTGCTAAGAACTTCATTTGGACAACTTTAAAGGCGATTTTCTCAGTATTTAGATTTTTTTGCACCCTCAGATTCCAGATTTTCAAATAGTTGTATCTCGGCCAAATATTGTCATATCCTAACAAACCATACATCAATGGAAAACGTATTTAATTTCGAAACAAGTGACCCTTATGACTGTTAGGGTCACATATAAGGTTATTTGCTGTGCCAGTGCAAATGCAGCCATGTACTTAATGTACTTATTGTTGTTGAAATATATTGAGAAATGTCCACAGGTATTCGTTGTTTCAGATCCAGTAAAGAACGAAACAGTTTTTTGCTGATGAAATTAATAGACCTCTGGGAAATGTACAAGGCTGCATGGGTTGGTGATTTGCATCGGCACTGTGATGAAGGTCATATCAGAGGCGGGCACCACGTGCACTGTGAGCTCCGCAGAGTACAGAAACCATCAAACAACAACCCCACCTCAGTTTCACCTCATCTAAGAGAGGGCACAGAGATACAGAGAGAGAAATGATAATGCTGATAATAAGCCATTACAGTGATAGAGATTTGAAAATTAAAACAGAAAGGAAGGAAAATAGGGAAGGGTTTGTGGCAACACATTGCGAGATTGATAGATTCAGAGGGTGGAAGGAAGGAGGTGTGGACGTAAAAAAACGGTTTCTTATGCACCAAATCAGCATTTTAGAATGAGTTCTGAAGGATCATGTGACACTGAAGACTTTGAAAATTCAGCGTTGCATTATAGTAATCAATTATATTTTTGAATATAATATAATATAATATAATATATGTTACACCAGGTTTAAAATGAAAATCATTGCAGTATATTTCAAATTATCAAAAAAAATGCCATACTGGTATGAGGGCCGGCGTGGGGCCGGGGCCGGCAGCTGCAGCATGCGTGCCTTTAATGAACAGAACATGGTGTCGGACATTAATATTCTGCCCAGTTCGCGGCTGGTCCCTCGCTCTCAATGGAGGCCCCCCTCCTTTATAAAGAGCTCTGCTTTCCCACCATTGTCAGGGACGCTGCTCCTGCGGCACTAGAGAGGGGGCAGGGTGGGAAACACCGATGCAGACCAGACACCACCAGATGCCAAAGACACGAGACGGTTATGCAGATCGCAGAGCCTTTGTGTGTGTGTGTGTGTGTGTGCAGTATATTTCAAATTATCAAAAAAAATGCCATATTATTTTAAAGAATCTACACAAATACACTTTTCAAGGACAATATTTCACATATTTTTCAATTGGAATGAACTTCATATATTTATAAGTGTGACAAAGGTATCTAAATACTTTTTGGGGCCACTAAATATAATATTAACGTTGTATATTGTATGTTTAACAGGTACCAAACAGTATATGTGACCCTGGAGCACAAAAGCAGTCTTAAGTCGCTGGGGTATATTTGTAGCAATAGCCAAAAATACATTGTATGGGTCAAAATTATTGATTTTTCTTTTATGCCAAAAATCATTAGGATATTAAGTAAAGATCATGTTCCATGAAGATATTTTGTTAATTTCCTACCATAAATATATCAAAACTTAATTTTTGATTAGTAATATGCATTGCTAAGAACTTCATTTGGACAACTTTAAAGGCGATTTTCTCAGTATTTAGATTTTTTTGCACCCTCAGATTCCAGATTTTCAAATAGTTGTATCTCGGCCAAATATTGTCATATCCTAACAAACCATACATCAATGGAAAACGTATTTAATTTCGAAACAAGTGACCCTTATGACTGTTAGGGTCACATATAAGGTTATTTGCTGTGCCAGTGCAAATGCAGCCATGTACTTAATGTACTTATTGTTGTTGAAATATATTGAGAAATGTCCACAGGTATTCGTTGTTTCAGATCCAGTAAAGAACGAAACAGTTTTTTGCTGATGAAATTAATAGACCTCTGGGAAATGTACAAGGCTGCATGGGTTGGTGATTTGCATCGGCACTGTGATGAAGGTCATATCAGAGGCGGGCACCACGTGCACTGTGAGCTCCGCAGAGTACAGAAACCATCAAACAACAACCCCACCTCAGTTTCACCTCATCTAAGAGAGGGCACAGAGATACAGAGAGAGAAATGATAATGCTGATAATAAGCCATTACAGTGATAGAGATTTGAAAATTAAAACAGAAAGGAAGGAAAATAGGGAAGGGTTTGTGGCAACACATTGCGAGATTGATAGATTCAGAGGGTGGAAGGAAGGAGGTGTGGACGCGTGATGAAGAGACATGTTTTAGTTCCTCTAGTGGCTCACGATACTGTAAACCTCAGGTCTGTGGTCACTTCCTCTGCGCTAGTTGGACGCCCAACATAAGGGACAAAAATGCATATATCAGAATTGCATATGTGATAGTTAAACCATCTCAAACATATTAAGTGTTGATAACACTGTATGCTAGCAAAACTACTCATACACTACCGTTCAAAAGTTTGGAGTTGGTAAGATTTTTAAATGTTTTTGATAGAAGTCTCTTATGTTCATCAAGGCTGCATTTATTTGATCAAAAATACAGTAGATCTTAAAATGACATTTATTCCTGTGATGCAAAGCTGAATTTTCAGCAGGCATTTCTCCATTTCTTGATCCCTCAGAAATCATTCTAATATGCTGATTTGCTGCTCAAGAAACATTTATTTTTATTATTACAGTTGAAAAAAAAAAACAGCGTTTCTATTGAACAAACTTTTTTTTTAAGCTTCTAATGGTTAGGTTCCCAAAGACCTCAGTAATATCACATTTAAAATAGCAATAGTAATAATGAAAATAATCATTTTAAATGAACTTATTTTGCCTTGAGATTCTTATAGTTCCTCTGACCTAATTAAAACCCAGCAAGCAGATATTATTAAAGCTTTAACCCTTTCGTGGTCCGGGGGCACCTTATTGGACTGAAAGGGCACTGTAGCGTCTGCGATTAAAGGGGCGATTAAAAGCCCCGCATGCACGCCACTGTATTACAGTGTGTACAGCACTCAGATAATCTTAGTATGTGAAAAGGAATATGAGATATGTGAAAAAAATATGGTATATATAGATATCAGTAAACATTAAATATGTTATTTGCAGACAGAGTTGTGGTGCAGTGGATTATTTGACAGCTCTTTTCTGTGTCTAAGATCATTTAAAAAAATAAAATAAAAAGGCCCAAAACATGCTAATCGCTGAATAAGACAGGAGTATTTCAAGGTTAAAAGCAAGTTCATTACCTCAGATAATAACCCTAACCTAAACAAAAAAGGGATTAACAGTAATGCACTTCCAGTGGAAGTCTATGGGGAAACTGCACAACAGCTGTTTATTTCATTTCTAATCCAAATTATTTTAGAAATTGTTTCGTATATTTTTATGTTACCCCGAAACCAGCAAAAACATGTCTATCAACAGAGCTTAGTTTGTATTGAACCTGTGATATTCCATCTGCATGACTGTAGACAATCGCCATGCTTTTTGATCATGTGCTGGATGATAAAGAGAAGTGCCTTGCATTATCTGTTAACACAGTAAGATTAAATCAAGATCATGTCTGCTGTGTATTTAGGTCAACAGCCATGAGCAAAAGTCTGTCGTCTTTATATGTCTTTGACTGTGTGTTATTCAACTGGGCTAAAGTCGCACTCTGTCAACTGAATCTGCTTTTAAACAGTAACAAGGGAAGCTGTTAAAAGCTGTTCAAGTCAGTAACTATAAGTGGTAAAGTTACTAATCACCCGAAAATATTGTTATTTCTACTTCTAGGTGTTAATAATGTAAACAATATCCGTCATGTGCCATTCAGAGTCCTAAATGAGAGTAAATGTAGGTCAAGTTTAATCTTAGTCTCTTAATACAACTTTGGCCAAGAACTAATCTATCTAGCAGCCCGGATCTTTAAAGTACCCAGACGGATGTTCCTACATCCTCATTTTTGTTTTTCATTACGATGATGGGAAACCCTTAAGAACAGAAGCACTTGACCTGATTTTTGAGTCGGATTTGGTTCCGTTGTCCGATTTCTAATGGGACAAAGTCAAAGCATCGTTCTCAGATGTTATGTGGGTTTGTTTATGATTTAATTGCTGGAAATGTGCATTACAGCACGAGTCGATTAAATTACCCGAGTGTTGAAAAAGATGTTTATAGTTTATTTATTAGGGCTGCTCATTAGCTGATGCAAAGTGCCTGTAACCCTTGAGGCTCGTGAGTTTAATTGAGCCTCTGTGATGAAACGCAGGAAAGAACTGATGAAGAGAAAAGCAGACGCTCCTCAAACAATAGGACTCATAGGAATAGTTCACCCAAAAATCGAAATCCTGTCATCATTTACTCACCCTCATGTCATTCCAAACCTGAATGAATTAGTTTTCCCTCTGTGGAACACAAAAGAAAGTCTGTTTTTGTCTACATAATGAAAGTCAAATGGACTTTGGCACAAGTTTGAGATCTTTTTTAGAATGTCTTATTTTGTAGACAACATGAGGGCGAGTGAAAGATAACACAATTTTCATTTTTTAAGGCAAGACATACAATCAACATGATGACTGGTGAATTTTGGGCTCTTTTGCTTCCATGAAATGTCATCTTTCTGAATAGTGTGGGGGGAAAAAAACAAGTGTTTATTTTATTTCACTTTATCTATATGCCAGAAATGTCCAGTAGCACTTACATAAACCAAACTTTACTGTTTTA
This sequence comes from Sinocyclocheilus grahami, assembly GCF_001515645.1. Taxonomy (NCBI): domain Eukaryota; kingdom Metazoa; phylum Chordata; class Actinopteri; order Cypriniformes; family Cyprinidae; genus Sinocyclocheilus; species Sinocyclocheilus grahami. The sequence continues at coordinate 160,217 of NW_015506129.1, read as the reverse complement.
TTCATATCTATATTCTGAAGGTTTTTACATAGTGGTTTGTTCATATATCATTCGCCTGATTTATATAGCATTTTATTTCTGGCTGCTGACAGTTGACATTTTCTGAATCATGGAGTAATATATGGAGCTTTTGTAAAAACCTTTAACCCTAACATGTCAGCAAAATGAAACAAGAATTTTGAACCTGTGTTCAGATTTCTATAAAACCCGTTTCCACCAGGGGACAAAAACATAAAAAATAATAGAGGTAATTGCGACTTTTTTTATTTCACAATTTAGATGTTTTTCTTGGAATTTTAACTTTTTTTTTCCTCGCAATTCTTCTTTTTTTCTTCTCAGAATTATAAACATTTGTTATAAAGCCAGAATTGTGAGATGGAAACTCACAAATCTCACTTTTTTCCCCTCAGAATTGCAAGAAAAATAAGTCTGAATTGTGAGATAAAAAAGTCACAGTTACTTTTTTTGTTTTTGTATCCCATGATTGAACAGGTTTCCATAGATTTCTATGCATTTTTAATTACATACCGCCTCATCTCCGTATTTATACATTTCAGTAAAATTGTAATACAAAATTTGATGTCTTACCGTACTGTTATTAAGTAACTGGGGAAGAATGGTGATATCTAGTAGTTAAAAATGTTACCCTATTCACCTGAGCTGTCTAATTTCTAATTTCACCCACTTCTGAAGGGTGATTGATTTTACGACAGGTGAAACGAACAGTCGGGGAAGTCAAGTTCAAGTACACATATGTCTAGACCGTCTCGTTCCATACCGTCCCTCTTTCTTCGCATACGGGGGTACTTTGGCACAAGTTTGAGATCTTTTTTAGAATGTCTTATTTTGTAGACAACATGAGGGCGAGTGAAAGATAACACAATTTTCATTTTTTAAGGCAAGACATACAATCAACATGATGACTGGTGAATTTTGGGCTCTTTTGCTTCCATGAAATGTCATCTTTCTGAATAGTGTGGGGGGAAAAAAACAAGTGTTTATTTTATTTCACTTTATCTATATGCCAGAAATGTCCAGTAGCACTTACATAAACCAAACTTTACTGTTTTATTCATATCTATATTCTGAAGGTTTTTACATAGTGGTTTGTTCATATATCATTCGCCTGATTTATATAGCATTTTATTTCTGGCTGCTGACAGTTGACATTTTCTGAATCATGGAGTAATATATGGAGCTTTTGTAAAAACCTTTAACCCTAACATGTCAGCAAAATGAAACAAGAATTTTGAACCTGTGTTCAGATTTCTATAAAACCCGTTTCCACCAGGGGACAAAAACATAAAAAATAATAGAGGTAATTGCGACTTTTTTTATTTCACAATTTAGATGTTTTTCTTGGAATTTTAACTTTTTTTTTCCTCGCAATTCTTCTTTTTTTCTTCTCAGAATTATAAACATTTGTTATAAAGCCAGAATTGTGAGATGGAAACTCACAAATCTCACTTTTTTCCCCTCAGAATTGCAAGAAAAATAAGTCTGAATTGTGAGATAAAAAAGTCACAGTTACTTTTTTTGTTTTTGTATCCCATGATTGAACAGGTTTCCATAGATTTCTATGCATTTTTAATTACATACCGCCTCATCTCCGTATTTATACATTTCAGTAAAATTGTAATACAAAATTTGATGTCTTACCGTACTGTTATTAAGTAACTGGGGAAGAATGGTGATATCTAGTAGTTAAAAATGTTACCCTATTCACCTGAGCTGTCTAATTTCTAATTTCACCCACTTCTGAAGGGTGATTGATTTTACGACAGGTGAAACGAACAGTCGGGGAAGTCAAGTTCAAGTACACATATGTCTAGACCGTCTCGTTCCATACCGTCCCTCTTTCTTCGCATACGGGGGTGGGGGGGGTCTGTTTTCCCTTTGACCCGTGTGTAAGTTGCTATGGAAGGGCGGCGAGAGGGTTCAGTAATGTTCCTGTGAAAAGGCCGTGCTGTCAGGGCTGTCTAGTGACGTCCCCCCTCCCCCCCCTCTCTCCGCAGCTGGGCACGGTCCTGGAGCCTGGGAATCTTTGGGCTCAGACCTGGTCCACCCCCCCATTGAGGCTCAGTCTAGCCGTTCCCTCACCCCACCATCTGCACGCCGCCGGTCTCAAGTTCAAATCTAGTCCCATAAGGTGCAAAGGTTTGGTTGTAATTGCAGTAATGCATGTGTGTTTTTATGCACTGCTCAGTAAATACAAATGGAGCTCTGCCAAGACCGCCGTCTTGTAATTGGTTGGCAATGCTGAAGGTGTGTGTTGGAGTCGGAAAGAGAATTACAGTGTGTGTAAGAATGTGTGTGTGTGTGTGTGTGTGTGTGTGGTTGTCGGGCAGCAGGAGGGTATAATAAAAGGAGTCATTTGCATAAGCTGCATGGAGCCCAATCTTTGGGCTCAGACCTGGTCCACCCCCCCATTGAGGCTCAGTCTAGCCGTACCCTCACCCCACCATCTGCACGCCGCCGGTCTCAAGTTCAAATCTAGTCCCATATGGTGCAAAGGATTGGTTGTAATTGCAGTAATGCATGTGTGTTTTTATGCACTGCTCAGTAAATACAAATGGAGCTCTGCCAAGACCGCCGTCTTGTAATTGGTTGGCGATGCTGAAGGTGTGTGTTGGAGTCGGAAAGAGAATTACAGTGTGTGTAAGAATGTGTGTGTGTGTGTGTATGTGGTTGTCGGGCAGCAGGAGGGTATAATAAAAGGAGTCATTTGCATAAGCTGCATGGAGCCCGAAGAGGATGTTCGGAGGAAAACAACAAGAAAGAAAAAAGGACAAATCCTACGTTGTGCGGGCAGAAAGAGAAAGCGAGAGCTTGCGTATACAGGGGAGAGGATGGAAATGAACAGAGAAAGACTTGAAGCTGCTCCCCTTTGGTAATGAAAGGCATCAGGAACCTCAATGCATACTATTTGAACACTGTGACAGAGCGCTTACACTGTTTACAAAGGCCTATTGAGGAAGAGAGAAAGAGATTGATTACGGATCATCTATTTTGCTTTTGATGAGCGTGGAAAATATGAAAATTGTATCATCGTCACTCTGCGGCCTCTGTACGTCTCTGTGTGAAGCTGTATTGTGGATTGTGTTTTGAGCGGCAGGCACAATGGCATGTTTTATTCTGATCGTTTGCCTAATTTACCCACATAATGTCTGTGCAATTAAAAAATCACTGTTTAAGGAAGCAGGTCTTTTAGATTGTAAGTTAATGCACCTCTGTTTTAATGCACCTCTAAGTAAGCACCTCTGTTTCTCTTTTTCAGATGTGGACTGAACTCGGTGGATTCACACTTTGTCGAAAATTAGTCGACTAATTATTCATCCAGAGAGAACAATGGGAGCCATAAGAGGCACATAAAATCATGTTGATGATGATGATGTGTGTGTATATGAGAGCAAAAGTATTTTGTCTTTAATAAAAAATAATTGTTCTGTACTGTATTATACAGTATTTTCATTAAGATTATGTTTGCATTTTTTTTACAGTTGCTTAGATTTTTTTCTTTCAAAAAAAAAGAAGAGAGAAATATGTGCCGATGTTTTATTCTGATCGTTTGCCTAATTTACCCACATAATGTCTGTGCAATTAAAAAATCACTGTTTAAGGAAGCAGGTCTTTTAGATTGTAAGTTAATGCACCTCTGTTTTAATGCACCTCTAAGTAAGCACCTCTGTTTCTCTTTTACAGATGTGGACTGAACTCGGTGGATTCACACTTTGTCGAAAATTAGTCGACTAATTATTCATCCAGAGAGAACAATGGGAGCCATAAGAGGCACATAAAATCATGTTGATGATGATGATGTGTGTGTATATGAGAGCAAAAGTATTTTGTCTTTAATAAAAAAATTATTGTTCTGTACTGTATTATACAGTATTTTCATTAAGATTATGTTTGCATTTTTTTTACAGTTGCTTAGATTTTTTTCTTTCAAAAAAAAAGAAGAGAGAAATATGTGCCATTTATATCCACATAGTTTTGTATTTTTACGTGTATGTATTTCCTGTGTTTTTCATGTTTGGTTTTTCTGATTTTTTATTTTCATTTAATTTTATTTATAGGCTAAATAACATTTTTCTGATGTATATTGTATTGAATAAACGTGATGATTCAAAAGTGAATGATGTGAATCAGCTTTGTATTTGCATTTTACTGACATCAGATTGTGTCACACCTGGCAAACCAGTGAAGAGTTAATTACTGTGAGTTAATTAGCTTAATTTGTGGGCTTCATAAAACACTTGTATATTGTTGAGAATTATGATCATCCTGAAGGGCAGATTTCAACGGGCAACGTTATGAAAAGGTTTGTGTTTTAGTTACAAGGTTTTGAATAAGATATTTTAATAAGAACCCTTAAAATATAATAAATGACTTTAGCACGATTCATTTCCAAATCAAATTTGTTTAATTTAAAAAAAAAAATAATAATAGGCTACACCTTTTAGAAATAGAAAAATAACCTGCAAAAATGATGCGATTTGTCGTTAAAATTTACTATAAATTGAAATGGCTGTAATTTGATATCTGTATTGTTTTAGTTATTTATTTGACTATAAAACCAAATTTCACACGCACACACACACACACACACACATGTATAATTTTCCTCGTGCGTTCATGCAGATGACTGTGAGAATATCTCTATCAGTGACCTCTGTGCCAGCTAGCAGTAAGTGTTAATTAGCCAATAAATATAGAGGAGATGTGAAGACCAGACGCGAATTCACTAATCCTACGATGGCGAAGAATTTCCAATTCATATTCATAAACTAAGCTTTCGACATTTGGAAGGTTACGAATCACCGTCAGCACGACCTACTTAGTATTCAAGAGACAAACGCTCCCCATTGGAAGGTTACGAATCGACGTCAGCGAAATCAAATAAATATTCAAGACACGAGCTTTCACCATTGGAAGTTATAGCAAGAGACGTCAGATAGCCTACTTAATATTCAAAAGCTAAGTTTTTGCCATAGTAAGATTCATAAATTCTCGTCAAGGAAAGGATTTTCGTAACAGACACTATAAAATAAGATGTGTGTACAGCTGTGGAAATGAAGAAAAATAATAATTAAGTAGCCTACCTTTACATATAAGGAGCACAAACGCTTTTAAAATATGTAACTAATTATGTTATTTAAAAGAAATGTAGCCTACTGTGTACCTCAGTATCCTTCGTTGACAAACTAGACCAAACGTAAATTAGATTCACATTGATTAACAATATTTCAGATTATTGAAGATTATAGATTGTATTAGTTCAATATTGGGTTCTGTAATACTGAGAACATTTTATTGATTTTTTTTTAATAATTACCAGTTATAGTACATTGGATGTATATTGATTGTATAATGGATGACATTGGGATTTTTTTCTTATTTAATTTTATATGTTGTAATTGTACCTGTAATGGTATAACCATAAATACATAAAACAAACAAAAAACACAAGATGCATTTTCTTTACCGGTAATTACCTTGACACCTTAAAGGGACAGTTCACCCAAAAATGAAAATTCTGTCATTATTTACTCACCCTCATTTCGTTCCAAACCTGTACGAGTTGCTTTCTTACGTTGAACACAAAAGATGATATTTTGAAGATTGCTGGTAATCAAACAGTTGGTGGTTGCCATTGACTTCCATAGTATTTTGTTTTCCTACCACCAAAATATCATCTTTTATGTTCAACATAAGAAAGCAACTCATACAGGTTTGGAACGACATGAGGGTGAGTAAATGATGACAGAATTTTCATTTTTGGGTGAACTGTCCCTTTAAGACCAGACCAATAAATGGGCACTTAATGGAGTTCAGATGAATGAATATCAGATGGACAGAGACCAGCTGGTCACTCCCTAGAGGACAATAAACTGGACCAAAATGACAGAGGTCATAGTTCAGAATGACAGGTCGAGAACTCCTAATTGAGTGGCGATTTCCTCTTTCTCCCCAGTGACCACTGAGGTCCCTAAAACGTCTGCATGTCAATGAACCCATATAGAGACCAAAGACGGGTAACGGCTATGAAAAATAAGAATTGATTTATTTATACATTTGTTTTATCTTAAATGATTGAATTCTCAATTAAATTATACACAACAGACATTTGATTTAAGCTATTTTTTCTTTTTTTGTGCAATTTGTGATTTAAATAATTTTACGAACAATAGGAAAACAAGTGTTCTATCAGATAGATAGATGGATACATTCCACAACTGTTGATTTTTCTTTCAAAATGGCAGGATTTCGGTCTCTTCATGAGGATATATGTATATTGTACGCTAGCATACCAATAGAGCCGGAGCCTGTGAACCCCCCTGACCCTATGACCTCTCTCTCCCAAACATGAATAGCATCACTCAAGGCCTGGACAGGCTTTTCAACCAGCCTGAGTCGTGCCTGAGCTCCTAAACATGATGATTTGATGTATCCTCAGCCCCCCGGGTAGCTTTTGCAGGGACTAACAGAAGTTTGTTTAGGACACAAACCCCCTCTAAAGACATGCCTCCCCATCTAAAGCTTTCTCTCAGTTACACACAGGCAAACGTCCCACCCCTCCTGTTCTTCAGGCTCCACACTTGGCAAAATTAAGGGTCTGATCTAACAAGGGCTCTTTCATCTGCTGAGAAAAGCCGTATCTGTTCAACTGGCTTCTATAGGACTACGCTGGCAAAGAAAAGAAAGAACATTTACTCATTCTGAACTGAACCCATAATAATCTACAAATTAAATCACTGGAGAAGATGTGAGAGAATTACCCATGTTAACGACCAATTGCAAAAAAAAGAGAGAGATTTGTTAAATGTTATCAACAAATATAAAGAGATACTTTACCGTATTATGCTGAATTTACTATATTTATTGCAGTTTTTACTCTATATCATTAGAACGAACGAAAAATGCAGGTTTATACGTGATTTAAATATAAAAGGACTCTTTACAAAAATCAGCTTTAATGTTCTTCTGTGAGGCTGACATCGCTGGATTATCTGAATTGATTCTTGTTGCTTTGTTCCAATGAATAGGCCTATTATAAATGCATATGTTTTTATTGTTGAAAACAATTAAATAGTTAAATCAATCATTAATCATATTTCAGTTTAGGTTTATAAACAGCAATATGAATCAGCTTCTGTTATTTGATGTTAAAACACATTATTGTTTCACTTTCTACATTGAAAAATATATATAAAAAAATGTTAAGTTACAAATAATTAAAGAATTGAGTCTCATGCTGAAAGATGTTCATTTTCTATGGCCATAGCGCCCTCATGCGACAATATTAAGACACTTGAATTCGACAAAAGTTCCTCTACAAACATTTTCAGAGCGACTTTTGTAAGGTAATGTAGTCAGACTATGTTCAGATAGTGTCATGATTGTCTTTTTAGTGAGGGGATTGCATTTAAAATAAATAACATGCACTATTGTGAAGTATTAACAGTACACGTGTAATCGCAGTATGATTTATTCATATGAGGCAGTTTTCGTGCAGTTAAATGTTATTTATGTGTTGTGAGTGTACCCTACGTTTCTTAACCATATAAATAAGAAAACGTTATTCAAATGGCAAAATTACGACCCCGGCAGGACTCGAACCTGCAATCTTCTGATCCGAAGTCAGACGCCTTATCCATTAGGCCACGAGGCCACTGCAATACACTGTTGAAATTTTTATTTGATTTAAACTATTTGCTGACTATTTTCAATTCAGTTATTTTAAAAATGATTTAGGTGAAAAATAGTCTCCACCACTGATGAAAATATCACACAGACGGGGTTATCATGCGGTACCAAAACACTAGGTGTCGCTGTGAGGCAAGTTGCGCTTCATAGAAACATAGGATTTCTTCGGATCGAGCTGTAGTGGACTTGTTTGCTAATAAAAAATAAAAAAATGCATCATTTTGTTGAGACGCCAAAAAAAATAAAAAATCCTGATTGCATAATAGCACAGTAGGTGGCGATATGCGCAAAGATTGCAACTCGCCATAAAACCAAGAAGAAGAAGAAGCTGTAGTGCATCCGAATGTGTTTTGGGTCAATTGCTGTACGAATAAAAATAAAATATTGTCTTTTAATATAAGAAACCGATTTGCAAGTATACTAGCATGGACAACAAAGACATATTGTTTGGACGACAAACATATTGTCTCTGCTTTGTTGTCCATGCTAGTATACTTGCAATTAACCAACGGTGGTTAATCAGGTATTTTTAAGTATTGTTGTCAATTCATAATATAATGTGACAGATATGAGTTTATGAATTCTCATATTAAATAATATAAAGAATAGAATCTAGCAAAATATTCAGAATACGTACAGGTGCATCTCAATAAATTAGAATGTCGTGGAAAAGTTCATTTATTTCAGTAATTCAACTCAAATTGTGAAACTCGTGTATTAAATAAATTCAGTGCACACAGACTGAAGTAGTTTAAGTCTTTGGTTCTTTTAATTGTGATGATTTTGGCTCACATTTAACAAAACCCCACCAATTCATGATCTCAACAAATTAGAATACTTCATAAGACCAATAAATAAAAACATTTTTAGTGAATTGTTGGCCTTCTGAAAAGTATGTTAATTTACTGTACATGTACTCAATACTTGGTAGGGCCTCCTTTTGCTTTAATTACTGCATCAGTGCGGCGTGGCATGGAGACAATCAGCCTGTGGCACTGCTCAGGTGTAATGGAAGCCCAGGTTGCTTTGATAGCGGCCTTCAGGTCATCTGCATTGTTGGGTCTGGTGTCTCTCATCTTCCTCTTGACAATACCCCATAGATTCTCTATGGGGTTCAGGTCAGGCGAGTTTGCAGGCCAATCAAGCACAGTAACACCATGGTCATTGAACCAGCTTTTGGTGCTTTTGGCAGTGTGGGCAGGTGCCAAGTCCTGCTGGAAAATGAAATCAGCATCTCCATAAAGCTTGTCAGCAGAAGGAAGCATGAAGTGCTCTAAAATTTCCTGGTAGATGGTTGCGTTGACTGTGGACTTCAGAAAACACTTGTTTCCTGAAGCTATGTTGTATTGTGCTCTTGATGTTTTGGCCACACATGAGGTCTTCATTCAAGGTTTTTTTTAGTTTTTTTAAATAATCTAATAAAGGTATTTAAAAAAAAATGTAAGTGTTTTTGTTGAGCACAATTTTTTTTTCAAGCAGGCAGATTTGTTCTTCAATTTTTAAAACATAAATATTGTTTATCTTTTAATTCTTCATATAAACCATAGTTTTAGTTAATTTACTCTACATTTATATATCTGGTAGATGCTTGAATGATAATCCAGAGCATTCAAGGTACACATACCGTGTATATATAAATATTTTTTCAGTTCCTGCTTTTCCTAGGAATCAAACCCATGACCTTGGCGTTGCTAGCACCATGCTGTACTGTTTGCGCTACAGGAAGGCTAAGTTTGCTAAATGGAGTTTAGTTTCCTTCCCTGAGACTTCTATTATGCTTTAGTTCATTACCAGCAGAGTAAACTGGGTGGTTCAGAGTTCAGCGGTGGACTATCTCCATCTAATGCTGGTGGCCATGGGGTGGCTGTTTGACGAGCACAGCATTGACAGGTTCTAAACGATGTCAGTGGATTTTGATGTGAGAGGACAATAGGGGATGGATTATTTTCCCCTGGAGGAAGCAGTATTATGGATTATTACTTGTGGATTGTTGTGATGTTTTTATCAGCTGTTTGGACTCTCGTTCTGATGGCACCCATTCACTGCAGATGATTCATTGGTGAGCAAGTAATGTAATACTAAATTTCTCCAAATCTGAAACAAACATCTACATCTTTGATGACCTGAGGGTGAGTAAAAATTCAGCTATTTGTAGTTCTTGGGTGAATTATTCCTTTTGGAATACACTGTGACTTTTGCCCATATTTACAGTTAGGAGTTGATGGCAGAAATTTCTTAAAGTCAGAGCCAGTCTGCAGATTTTGGGCACTCAGGCATGTTTTAAAGTCAGTTCAGATTTAAGTCAAGTAGTCTATTCCAGCCTTTACTCTCCTGTTTTAAACCATTTTTCTGTAAAACACAAAGGGAGAAATCTTTTTTTATCATTGTATGAAAACTACATTTTTTAGTTCCACTGAAATGTTATACAACTTTGGAATAATGTGAGAGTGAGCAAATTATGACAGAATTAATTTTTGGGTGAACTGTTTGTAAAAAAAAAAAAACACCAGATCATATGTGGACATTTGTTTATTAAGATTATAGTGGCATTCTGTGAACACGAAGAAATCATTAACACTTCATAAATTCACATAAAATGAATACAATGCATGAATTAAAAGAGTTAGAAATGGATTCTTTATATATTGTTGATGTGCTACTGCGAAGCAACTTGATCCTGTTTTTATATATCAACAGGTGAGGCGTTGGACATTTATCAGATTCTAGAGATCACCAAAGGGTCGTTGGCCAAAGGAAAACGACAAGCTACAAGGCTATAATAATATCTGTGGCATGAAAAGAATGAACGCAGGTCATGCAGCCTCTCTCAGCACATAAATGGCTACCCCTAGTGTGAACTCAGAAAAGGGCAGTGTTGAAATGAGAGAAATGAATGAACGGGGTTGTAAAAAGTGCAAAAGAAGAAATAGATTTTTTTATTTTTTTTTCACTGCTTCCTCCTCTTTTTCTTTGGTGCTTGATTTTCCTCTGAAACCTGAGAATCTTCAGTCTAAAGAAAGAAAGACTATTGAAGATGAACCCAAACCCACAGCACTGTCCGAGTATGAACATGTTTAAACAAAGACACACCTGTTGGCTTTCATCCCGCTGCTGTTCCTGTTCCTGCAGCGCAGCTTCCAATGTGGCAGCATTGATTCTGAAGTCTCTGGAGGTGCTCAGCTTCATGTACTGCATCAGATTGACCTGTTTGAAAACATTCACAGATGTGCCTTCATTTTTCAAAGGTTTATGTAACGCTTGCTGTTGTATATGCTGTGCATATAGACAAAAACCTAAGAGACTTTACCTTGGATTTCTTGGAGAGAAGAATGAGAAACTTCTCATACTGTTCGATGTTGAAAATGAGGTTCGGTATGGCTTTACTCTCACGAAGGACTTTAGCCTAGAAAAGAAAATCACATCAGTTGCACAAAACATTTTCAAGACTTTGCACACCATAGCCTAAATTGTTATACCAAATAAATACCAAAAAAAACCATCTAAAAAGTGATTCTAAAGGCCGGGGTGACAGTCGGGCTAGTTTGTTTGGTGTGTTCCACTCGTCGGCGGCAGTTTTGGCGCCGGGGCCGTCGGCGAGGGTGAGAACTCTGATTGGATGTTCAGTTTAGCGAACGAGTCAGTGCCCGAGAATTAAAGCGAAAGTGATGAAAACAAGCATGTAAATGAAGGTGGTACAGACAGAAGGCTGTTTAAATGTTACGTGATCTTTCCCAATCATTCTAATATGCGAATGTTTTCATAACATGAGCCGCTTAAAATGATTAAAGGGGTCATATGATGCTATTTTAAAGATTATTATTTTGTGTATTTGGTGTAACAGAATATGTTGACATGCTTTAATGTTCAAAAAACACATTATTTTTCAAATACTGTACATTATTGTAGTTCCTCTATGCCCCGCCTCTCTCAAACACGTTGTTTTCTACAAAGCCCCTCCTTCCGACAAGCAGTCTTCTCTGATTGGCCAGCTGACCCCGTGCATTGTGATTGGCCGAACACCACAAGCACGCGTCGCAAATGTAACGCCCCTTACCATAATCGCGAGCTTCAGCTTTCAACATAAATGTAAAGAAAGTAAATAATGTCCTTAGTTTTACCATCAGTTCAAGCCTGAAAGGGGAACAGAGTAAAGTGACAGACACAGTGATGATGCTCGTATGTGTTTGCAGTACACAAGCCGCGATTAAGAAAGCTGACTCCACTGTGATGTGACCCTGTCTCTCTCTCACGCACACACACACGACGCAATACTCTACACGGTGCAAAACTCCGCATTTAAACAGTCAATAGCAAATACTTAAACTATTAAGAAAACATACTTACAGTAGCTGATTCAGAATAAGTGCCTGATTGTCATAGCAAAGTCGGAATTTACCCATTTTTTTTTAGCAATAGCCTTTGCACAGCCAGCCTTGTAGGCTACTCTCCTAGGTTCACAAAACTGTCGTCCATATCTGGGTTGTGCTGCTCTGTTGTAAATAAATCTTAACCAATGTTTCCTCATTGCATCTACTTCTGGAAGGCCAAATAAAGTGCTTTTGCTTTCGCACAGAAACACACAGCGTCTCCCTGACATGCTGCTTCAACACTACTGTGGTTCCTGAAACCACGCCTTCTTTCTTGCGTGAACATTTGGGCGGCATTATGCAAATATTTCCACACCGTGACGTAGAGATGTGGGGGCGTGTTTGAATGAGGTGTTTTAGCCCAGTCTGGATCAGCCTTCTCTTTTAGATAGAATAAATCCTTTTGTGGGAGACTTTGAGCTTTGTAACTGCAGATCTTATATATGCACAAATAGCTACATAACACACTGAAGAAAAGGAAAATTAGAAAATCGCATCATATGACCCCTTTAAAGTTATCAACGTTACTGATATTCCAAATGGTAAGCAAGCGCTGCTTTGTTTACATTCCGTATATCTGCGTTTATCTCGTATATCTTTGTTTCGGTTTCTCCTTTTTAATGACGAATATATAATATTGATAGCTGCTGATATGGACAGTTAATTCCTCTCACGCATGCGTGGAACACATGTGTTAGTTTGCCGTCGGCTGTAATCTGTGCGGTGTGTTCGAGCGCAGCTTTTTGGTCCGATGCTACCGACACGAGGCGACAACACCATCGGCTTTCGTCGCCGCTAGTTCTTTGAAGTCGGCTTGGTGTGTCCCGACCTTAAATAGTTCTTACTGAAGCGGCTGCTACTGCCTCATCTTCTTTTTTCTTCTTCTTCAACTTTTCCGGGCCTCCTGCTGTCAGCTCTCCACTCTGCATAGGAGAACATTTGATAATGTGTCAAAGACAGTGTGGTGAAGATTGAAAAAAATAAAAAGGGCCATTTCCAGGTGCATACCTGTACATATGTGATGAAACAGTAACACTGAGGAGTGAGATGAGACCCTGACAGCTTCACCTAGACACAAGAGATGTTTGTGAGTTATTTAATGGCATTTAGGTTAAGTCTGGATCTACAAAAACATGCCTTGAATATTTTTAAACTAGGTTTTACTGTTTTATGTTAAATATTACCCTACTTGGTAATAATGGCTGTTTGGACAAGACAGTAGTTCCTTTGGTAGGAAACAGTTAAAAGTTTTGTTTTATCATAAATAAAAGGCATACATATTGAGTTTTATATCAAATTTTACATTCTTGCAATAATAGTTTGAGATAAATGTTACAACTACACTACCTTTTAAAAGTTTGGGGTTAGTAACATTTTTGAAAGAAGCCTCTTACATTCACCAATTTGTTCAAAAATACAGCAAAAACTGTAATATTGTGAACTAATTACCATTTAAAAGAGCTGTTTTCTATTGAATATATTTTAGAATGTAATTTATTCCTGTGATGAAAAAAACTGATTTTCCAGCATCATTACTCCAGTCTTTATTGTAACATGATCCTTCAGAAATCATTCTGATATGCCGATGAAACATTTCTAGTCTCAGTAGAAATTAGTTTCAGTAGTCTAATCCACTGGAAATCAGATTCAGGATTTAACCAGCCTTTATAGACACATATCATTATCATTTATGTTAAAGTTTATTTGAATATCACATTTAAACAATTTATTTATTTTCTTGCCACCCTCTGTGTTAAGTTTCAGTCATGGTTATACATTATGATTTTTGTATACATGTAATATTTCTGCTATTTGGCTAGGGTTCTGAACGTAAGTTTACATATAGTACACTGAGAGGAAGTTAGGACTCTTATGGGGGAGAGATCGCTGCTTCCGGTATTGTTATGTTGTTGTGGACGGCTATGGTTGTAGTTGAATAAAGGGATTTTTCCATTGAGTTTAAAACAGTTGTCTTTTGATGAGTAACACTCTGTGCTGTAAATATTAAGAAAAATCGTACCAATTTCTCCAAACGTGCGGAGAGCTGACCGGGTTGGGTCGCACATAGCTGAATATACTGCAAAATAAAAAAGAAATGTTTTTGATGACTTTAATTTCATGTGCTGCGCTGTTTTTGTGTGAAGCTGTAAAGATTCCCCAAACCATAACAGAGCAAACCAAAATGACTGAATTGGTGATTATAAAACACATTACAGTCATAAATCACAACAAGACTCACATATTTGGTAAGTGTAGTCAGGATGCTGTAGGTTCGACTGAGCTCTCTCATTAGTGTGTCTGTGCAGGGTCCCGTGGGCAGGGCGGTCTGAACCAGCTCGTGCAGAGCTGTTAACAACGTGCCTAACTGAATCGTGACGGCTTTCTCGATCGGGTCCTGCTGGCCCAGTGGCTGCTGGGTATTTCCTAATGCACACACACAGGAAGTTGCCATAATACACTTTTTTTTTCTAGATCTGGGATGTCCACATCTTAATTAAGGCCAGTCTTAATTAAACACACCTGACCCAGCTAGTCAGAAACTTCCAGGCAGGTGTGTTGGAGGCCTTTCAGGAGAAAAGATTGGACATCTCAAGAGGTTTTTGGTGTGTTACCTGAAATTGTTCTGTCTGAGCCTATCTGGCCTTTCTTCTTGGCAATCAACCAGTCGACTTCATCCAACACCTTTCCAACCTGAGACAAGACTAGAAGCTGGAAAGGAAGAGATGCAGATGTTGTGCTCTAATAACAGGTATGAAGATTTAAAAACTTGAATTGAATTTCTGAAGTCTGTCCGTTCTTACCGTGGTGGATGCAGCTGTTTTCATGCTGATGATGGCAAAATGAGACTGTTTCTCCACCTCTACGTCCTGCTCAGGAACAGAGATAGTTTTTCTAGTGTTGTAAGATCAAATGTAAAGTCCTCCAGTACTTTCAGTGTTCAAAACAGGCTAATTTTGCTGCCTTGAGAAGACCTGAGGCTACAGTACCTGGTCGATGTCTCCTAGCTGGCTGTGTATGTCCTGGCACATCTCCCAGAGCAGAGACACTGGGCTTTTATACAGGACATGCATGTTGAACAGCAGGGACAGCAAGCCCTTAGTGAGTGAAATGTCCTCTGAAAGAGAGATTATCTTTATAACAAATTGGTGAAAGTAGGGTTGGGGATCTATAATTATGCAGCATTGTGAATACTGTGATTTTAACAAGCTTTTTATTTGAGCATCACATTTCCTGAAGACTGCACTATTGCTGCAATGCTGCATTTACTGGATCAAATAGTAATATTGTGATTTTTTTTACTATTTACAATAAGTGTTTTCTATTTAAATATTGTACTAATGTTTGAAGAGCTCAGTCACTTGAATAGTGTTTTATGCATTTTGTATATTGGTAAACACAAGAGAAAATAATGAAATATATCATTATTCCTGTTATTTTATTAAAAGAGCAGTATAAAAATGTTGCCTTTTTATACTAGATTTTGACTCTTTTAGTTTCATGGTAAATATTTTGAATCTACTGGGCAACAATGTCCGTTTGGACAAAATTATAGTTTTTTAGCTATTAAATTAATATTGAGACTGAGAGATCATTTTTTATTTAATTATTATTATTATTATTTTTAATTCTTGCAACAATATAAATGTCAAGATAAATGTTGGAATGCTAATGGAATGCTTTTAATGGTATGAAATACTCCCAGCAGTCCCTAATAAATGTTTTATCTTTGTATCTGGACATGAATCACTTACCAAAGTTGGTTTCCTTACAAATTTTCACAGTCCAGGTGATCATTTGCACAAACTGCACAAAAAAACCCAACAAAAATCACATTGAGATTCCTGACGGCTAATACTGAAAAAGCATGAGTGTTTTGAAGAACTACCTGCTGAGAGGAAGGATTGTGTTGCCGTGAGAGTATGCTGAGGATGCTGACCAATAACTGAGCTTCTTTACTGTTGAACCCCTCCTCTCCCCCACTGAGCTGGTTCATCAGCGCTCGCTGTACAGAAAAGATCAACTTACAATATTTACCAGTGTGTTTTGTTGTCCAACTTTTTCTTACAGGTGATATGGAACATTACAGTCATGCTGGGTTTGAAAATGACACTGGTACCTGAAATTGGCGAATGTAGAAAGCTGTTTGCTCTGTCAGATCAGACCCCTCACCCTCTGCCTCTCCTTCGCCTGAAACATCTTTAACACAGATTTTTTTTTTTCATTAAAACACCATTAACAAGTATTATTTAGAAGTCACATGAATGTTTTAGGCCCACCGAGAGATGACAGGAAGTTGCTCATGCGTGTCGGGAATCGCTGTAGAACGGTGGTGAAGACTCGCAGTAGACCCTCCAGACATAGTAACGATACACTCTGGCCCTTCTCCTTCTTCCCAGCATCCTCCACGGTCGATGGCACGTTGGTGTAGCGCCACATTAACACACTGCATGCAGGGAAACACGAGGTTAATAACTGCAGCTTCTTTCAGCCAATGAACCCATGTGCGTAATGAAATGTGCTGCTCAATAACATAAGCCTAGACCTGGTGATGTCACAGAGGTGACAGAAGGTTTTATCAGGGCTCTGTCCCTCTGGCCCGTCTGTGTGTCCCGTCTCCTCCAGCTGCTGGATCTTCTGCAGAGCCACACTCACAGAGTACCGCAGGAAGTCTCCGCTGGAACGCAACACAGACAGGCACTCTTCACGGCTCTGAGTACTGTCTCTTGAAAAAAAAAAAAGATATATATACTGCATATAATTATTATGATTATGGTACTTATAACATTTGGATTGATAATTGAACTTATTAAAATGATTAATTTATAATTTTCCAAAAATTAATTAACATCACTGGTTAAAAGATTGAACTAATTATGATTTTTAAATTTTTTATTTATTTATTTATTTTTTACATTTTTTTTTTACATTATGCTCACCAAGGCTGCATTTAAAAATACAATAAAAAGTAATATTGTGATATATATATACATATACAGTATCTCACAGAAGTGAGTACACCCCTCACATTTTTGTAAATATTTTATTATAACTTTTCATGTGACAACACTGAAGAAATGACATTTGCTACAGTGTCAATTAGTGAGTGTACAGCTTGTATAACAGTTTAAATTTGCTGTCCCCTCAAAATAACTCAACACACAGCCATTAATGTATAAACCACTGGCCACAAAAGTGAGTACACCCCTAAGTGAAAATGTCCTAATTGGGCCCAATTAGCCATTTTCTCTCCCCGGTGTTATGTGACTTATTAGTGTTACAAGGTCTCAGGTGTGAATGGGGAGCAGGTGTGTTAAATTTGGTGTTATCGCTCTCACTCTCTCATACTTGTCACTGGAAGTTCAACATGGCACCTCATGGCAAAGAACTCTCTGAGGATCTGAAAAAAAGAATTGTTGCTCTACATAAAGATGGCGTAGGCTATAAGAAGATTGCCAAGACCCTGAAACTGAGCTGCAGCACGGTGGCCAAGACCATACAGCGGTTTAAAAGGACAGGTTTCACTCAGAACAGGCCTCGCCATGGTCGACCAAAGAAGTTGAGTGCACATGCTCAGCATCATATCCAGAGGTCGTGTTTGGGAAATAGACGTTTGAGTGCTGCCAGCATTGCTGCAGAGGTTGGGTGGGGGGTCAGCCTGTCAGTGCTCAGACCATACGCCGCACACTGCATCAAATTGGTCTGCATGGCTGTCGTCCCAGAAGGAAGCCTCTTCTAAAGATGATGCACAAGAAAGCCCGCAAACAGTTTGCTGAAGACAAGCACACTAAGGACACGGATTACTGGAACCATGTCCTGTGGTCTGATGAGACCAAGATAAACTTATTTGGTTCAGATGGTGTCAAGCGTGTGTGGCGGCAACCAGGTGAGGAGTACAAAGACAAGTGTGTATTGCCTACAGTCAAGCATTGTGGTGGGAGTGGCATGGTCTGGGGCTGCATGAGTGCTGCCGGCACTGGGGAGCTACAGTTCATTGAGGGAACCATGAATGCCAACATGTACTGTGACATACTGAAGCAGAGCATGATCCCCTCCCTTCAGAGACTCAGAACGCTGACCGTTTCTGCAACCGGTACTTCTAACGGCAGCTGCAGTGACGTGCTGAATTTACCGATTAGCGATTGGCTCTTTCATTCAGAAGGCAGGGCTTCCTGCGATTTGAGCATCCATATTGAGCATTGCATTTTTCCCCATTCAAAACAATACGAGTGACACGTCTTGGGTATTCTAGTCTTTGTTCCTGCAATGGCAAATTCTTCAGTGTCACATGATCCTTCAGAAATCATTATATGCTGATTTAATATATTAAAATGGAAAACAGCTATTATAAATTTATATTTCACTATCACAGTTTTCACTGTATTTTTTATCAAATAAATGTAGCCTTTGTGATCATAAGAGACTTCTTTCAAAAACATTAACAAATCTTAACAACCCCAAACTTTTAAATGGTAGTGTATTCATTCATTATGTTAGTCATTGTGATGCAAATATACAGGTGCATCTCAATAAATTAGAATGTCGTGGAAAAGTTCATTTATTTCAATAATTCGACTCAAATTGTGAAACTTGTGTATTAAATAAATTCTATGCACACAGACTGAAATAGTTTAAGTCTTTGGTTCTTTTAATTGTGATGATTTTGGCTCACATTTCACAAAAACCCACCAATTCACTATCTCAACAAATTAGAATACTTCATAAGACCAAAAAAAAAACATTTTTAGTGAATTGTTGGCCTTCTGGAAAGTATGTTCATTTACTGTACATGTACTCAATACTTGGTTGGGCCTCCTTTTGCATGAATTACTGCATCAGTGCGGCGTGGCATGGAGACAATCAGCCTGTGGCACTGCTCAGGTGTAATGGAAGCCCAGGTTGCTTTGATAGCGGCCTTCAGGTCATCTGCATTGTTGGGTCTGGTGTCTCTCATCTTCCTCTTGACAATACCCCATAGATTCTCTATGGGGTTCAGGTCAGGCGAGTTTGCAGGCCAATCAAGCACAGTAACACCATGGTCATTGAACCAGCTTTTGGTGCTTTTGGCAGTGTGGGCAGGTGCCAAGTCCTGCTGGAAAATGAAATCAGCATCTCCATAAAGCTTGTCAGCAGAAGGAAGCATGAAGTGCTCTAAAATTTCCTGGTAGATGGCTGCATTGACTGTGGACTTCAGAAAACACAGTGGACCAACACCAGCAGATGACATGGCAGCCCAAATCATCACAGACTGTGGAAACTTCACACTGGACTTCAAGCAAC
>NW_015506129.1:79653-132561 GCF_001515645.1 Sinocyclocheilus grahami | reverse complement strand
AAAAAAGAATAAAAGAATTGTTGCTCTACATAAAGATGGCGTAGGCTATAAGAAGATTGTCAAGACCCTGAAACTGAGCTGTGGCCAAGACCAGCATTGCTGCAGAGGTTGAAGGGGTGGGGGGTCAGCCTGTCAGTGCTCAGACCATACGCCGCACACTGCATAAAATTGGTCTGCATGGCTGTCGTCCCAGAAGGAAGCCTCTTCTAAAGATGATGCACAAGAAAGCCCGCAAACAGTTTGCTGAAGACAAGCACACTAAGGACACGGATTACTGGAACCATGTCCTGTGGTCTGATGAGACCAAGATAAACTTATTTGGTTCAGATGGTGTCAAGCGTGTGTGGCGGCAACCAGGTGAGGAGTACAAAGACAAGTGTGTCTTGCCTACAGTGAAGCATGGTGGTGGGAGTGTCATGGTCTGGGGCTGCATGAGTGCTGCCGGCACTGGGGAGCTACAGTTCATTGAGGGAACCATGAATGCCAACATGTACTGTGACATACTGAAGCAGAGCATGATCCCCTCCCTTCAGAGACTCAGAACGCTGACCGTTTCTGCAACCGGTACTTCTAACGGCAGCTGCAGTGACGTGCTGAATTTACCGATTAGCGATTGGCTCTTTCATTCAGAAGGCAGGGCTTCCTGCGATTTGAGCATCCATATTGAGCATTGCATTTTTCCCCATTCAAAACAATACGAGTGACACGTCTTGGGTATTCTAGTCTTTGTTCCTGCAATGGCAAATTCTTCAGTGTCACATGATCCTTCAGAAATCATTATATGCTGATTTAATATATTAAAATGGAAAACAGCTATTATAAATTTATATTTCACTATCACAGTTTTCACTGTATTTTTTATCAAATAAATGTAGCCTTTGTGATCATAAGAGACTTCTTTCAAAAACATTAACAAATCTTAACAACCCCAAACTTTTAAATGGTAGTGTATTCATTCATTATGTTAGTCATTGTAGCACCAAAAGTTGGTATGACCATGGTGTTGGTGTGCTTGACTGGCCAGCAAACTCACCAGACCTGAACCCTATAGAGAATCTATGGGGTATTGTCAAGCGGAAAATGAGAAACAAGAGACCAAAAAATGTAGATGAGCTGAAGGCCACTGTCAAAGAAACCTGGGCTTCCATACCACCTCAGCAGTGCCACAAACTGATCACCTCCATGCCACGCTGAATTGAGGCAGTAATTAAAGCAAAAGGAGCCCCTACCAAGTATTGAGTACATGTACAGTAAATGAACATACTTTCCAGAAGGCCAACAATTCACTAAAAATGTTTTTTTATTGGTCTTATGAAGTATTCTAATTTGTTGAGATAGTGAATTGGTGGGTTTTTGTTAAATGTGAGCCAAAATCATCACAATTAAAAGAACCAAAGACTTAAACTACTTCAGTCTGTGTGCACTGAATTTATTTAATACACGAGTTTCACAATTTGAGTTGAATTACTGAAATAAATGAACTTTTCCACGACATTCTAATTTATTGAGATGTACCTGTATGCTCATGTAGTTACACACTCAAACTGTACCTGAAAAGAGCAGTGAGCAGTGTGGAGATGAAGCCTAGAGATAGCAGGCTGCGAGAGGTTTTGCTGGACGTGGGGCGACCTTTCCCTGCCCGTTCCTTTAAGATCTCAGACACCTTATGATAGCGCTTGAACAGCTCCAGAACGTCCTCAAAATGGTTCTTGCTGCTTAGCATGTGCAACACAGAATATGTTGGAAACATCTAGCATGTCGTTCCAGATTTGAAAGTAATCAGAAACAGCGCTTTCACAAACACACACCTGTAATTGGCAGTGATGAAGTTATACTCCATGAGAACCTCGTTCAGTCCCATCACCAGCACAGCGTAGATGCTGTTTTTCACTCCAACACTAGAACTTGTTGAAAATTCGGCACACTTATCCTAAGACACATTAAATGAAACATGAAAAATTTAGTCAAATATACTTATTTGGTGCTCAAGAAACATTTCTTTTATATTATTAATGTTGAAAACTGTTGTGCTGCTTTATATTTAGTGTAAATCATGATGCACTGTTTTCAGGATTCTTTGATGAATAGAAAGTTCAATGCATCCTTGCTGAATAGAAGTATTAATTTCTTAAAAAAAAAAAGTACTGATCCCAAACTTTCGAACGGTAGTGTATATTATCTTATTTATGTAAATAACAGGTTTAACAGGATATTTTTATTCCAAGAAAAAACAGGAAAGGTGGGAATTACAACGTACCAACTCAAAATCCTCCAGTTCGCTTTTAATCATGCGCTTCGTTATGCTTTCCAATATAGTGTGCAGTTCACTTTGGACTCCACCCTCCTCATCTTCGTCATCTTCATCATTGCTCACATTGCCACCTGACCGTATGTTCTGGTTCCACAGCAGGCAGTGAACCGTACAGCACAGCAAGTGAGCCTGGGGAAACATACATTAGCTGAAGATTCATACGTGAACAAGTGCAGCGTATCAATGTGATTGAGGCACTGCATCAGTACCAGAGGCTCCTGGATGAAGACCTGATCTCCATGAGCACTTATACATGACTCCAGCTTCAGAGGAGGAAGCAGATCTTGCTCTGGTTCAAAGTATCGCTTCAACTGGTAAACACAAATAATGACTGGATCAGTGCCATCGATTAGTCAGAGCAGGAAGGCATAAGAGCTCGACGATTTAGCAAAGGATGACACGCACTTGTGACAGGAGGGTCTGCATGATGGAACTCGCCAGCTGAGAGTTACGACGAAGGACATCATGGAAACCCTTTAAAATCAAATGCATCACATTCTCAGTACAGCACAGCTGGATCACTGAAACAGGGCTGTACTGTTTCACTCCTGTATTTCTAAAAGGGAAAGTGAGAGGGTCAGACCTCATAAAGCATGAGCCGGACGTCAGCCTGCTGGTTAAGGCAGCGGCGTAGACTGCTCAGGATCTCCAGACAGAAGGCTTCATTAGCGGCAGTGTTATAGCGAGAGTGGACATCCGCCTGGACCTGGAGCAGTCAGAATCAGTCATAATCACAATAACACAATAATAAGAGTATGTAATGAAAACTGCATTGCACATATGTCTGCAGATTGTTATTGTTTACCTGGCTGGATGTAATGGCCTGACTGGCCTGGCTGGAAGCTAAACTCCCCAGAATACGAAAGTTCTTTAGTAGCAACAGGAAGCCTGCTACTGCTGACTTCCTGCCATCTAAATTACTTCAGAGAGAAGATCAGATTTTTTGTGACTTAGTCATCAATAGACACCGAGGAAAATACATTTGGATGTGTGGACCGTTTCTTGCTCTACCTGGAGAACATAGCCTTCCGGAGGACCAGGATGAGGGCATCCTTCATAGACATGCTCGCTTTGAGCAGAGGCTGAGCAGAGGAAACGTTAAACATATCACACACTTGATCATGTGACAGCAGCTCATACTTAATATCATGTGGGTCGAGATGTTACCTGCACAGCTTTGAGGAGCCCCTCAACAGTGCTGAGAGGCAAGTAGGAGAGCTGATCAAATGTTTCTGTGACCTTAGAGGAAGATTCCAAGAGGATCATGGGAGCAGACATCACAATGCTGGAAAGAAGGTCTGAGGAAGTGATGTAGCCAAAAAGAACAAATCAAAATACAGATATGAATTAAACTTCTGAGTAAGCTTGAATTAATATCAGCAAAAAGACGACTTCTAACCAATGAAATGGGTGACAGGTGAGGCCGTTTTAGTCACCAGCCGGTTCAAGACTTGTTCTAGGATCTCGCCTCTGATTGGTTCATGCATCTGTACAAAAAGAAAACACACATTTGAATTATTTGGAGCATACTTTATGTATTACAAGTGGAAGAACATCGGTTAACAACTATACTGTACCTTGAAGCTCTCAAGGAGAACTTGTCCACCAAGTCGACACGCTAGCTGGTTTGGCGTTTTAGCCGTGCTTGACGCTCCTTCTGTGACCTTCCCAAATGCTCCAGCTTTAGGCCCAAATGAGTCCATAAGTATAAACCCCAGTTGCACCAGACCTTGAGTGACATGATCCCAGCCAAACACACTGCAAACATATAAACATATAACACATTGAACAAATCTACACAATAAATTTAAATGTAATTTTTTTTTACTAAATGTAAATGTGAATAAATGAAGGAACCAAAAAGCACTGCAGTTTAACTAGACCTGTTTTTGACGGTGTCTAAAATCATATTGGAGATGCTGTTAAACTGAGGCAGCAGTTCCTGCAGAAACTTAGAACTGTGCTGAATCTGATCATCCTTGAAGTTCTTAGTGATGGCGCCCTTCAGGAACTCAAATACCTAAACAATCGTGGGTAATTTAAAGAGTGGCACAAAGGTTTTAGACCGTAAAAGAAATTTAAGCAATCACGGCACATTTTGAAGAATTTTGAGACACTGAATGTTCAAATGCACTCATGATTCATATAGACAGCTCACTAGGTTTTAAGAGGAATAATGAAACGGAGACGTACCTGCTCTTCAAACCGTTGTATGCGAGCCACAGAGAGCAGCAGAGCAATACTGAAGGGACACAACGGATCACTTTGGGCCGCCTACAAAGGAAGACAATCAGCTAGCACACAGATATTCAAAGAAAAGATTATATGGGTATAAATATACGTGAAACAGACAGACATTCACCTTAAGGTTTTTAAAAAATTCCCTGCCGAGCTCATGGTCAAGACGAATAGCAAAGACGATGTGGAGGATGACTGTTCCCTCTACATGACGCAGCTGATCCTGTAGGATGGTCTGCACCTCCACATCTTCACTCCTAACACAAATACATACATAAAAAAATAAGAGTCTTTATTTTACACACTAAGTCAAATGAAAAACAAATCTGTCAGATTAAATAAAACCATTTGAGCAAATGTCCTACTCACTCTCCATTTCTCTGCTCCTCTTTCTGAAGTTGATCTTGCTTCTTGAAGTAACTGATGATTCCCTCTAGAACCAACTTCTTACAGCCCTGTTGATTAAAAGAAAGGGGAAAAAAAGAATCTGACCATATAGAGACACTGTGTACTTTTAAAGTTCTTTTAAACAATTGTGCTATAAACTGACCTTGGCAGTCAGCAGCAGCAGCTGATAGACCAGAGGTGGAATCTCCTGAAGATCCAACTTAAGGAACATCCGTAAAATCTTCTCAATCAAAAACTGAAGCTCCTCAGCAGATAACGGAACATCCCTAACACAAAATATACAGTTTCTTCATATTCAAGACATAAAGTAGATAACTAGCCAGTAAATATGTCATACCTGAACATGGTCGTTAGGTGTATTACACACTGTGGATCCCATCTGCATGAATTGGATATATGTTAGTTCAAGGCAGAACACTGACTGCCTTTTGTGTTCTGAACTGGTATTACTTGGAGAGAATGTCACATTTCATGATTCTTATGTCTTTATGGATTACGTTATTGAAAACCATTATTTAAGCACTTAAAATTTAGATTTTACCTGCTAGAGCAAAGACTGTTGATCAGCTGTTTCTTGTATTCATCTCCACTCAGCTCACCTAAGTAAAAAAGTAAACTTGTATATACAATATTATATAATAACACAAAATAAAAACCAATAAGCAAACAAACCAGTCTTCAATGTCACAAGAAATCAGAAATCATTCAAACATGCTGATTTGGAAAATTCAAGTCAAAGACTTTTAAAAAAGTTACAGGTTTCTTATCTCTACGCCAAATGTCTTTAACCCATATTTACTCAATTAGCATCACTTTTTGAACAGATATCATTTTTGCTGTTTTACTCTACAGAGCTATTTCCTCCAGTTTGGACTTAACAAATAGCAACTTACCTTTCCCATAAGCCAATGCTTCTGTAGCGGCAAGAGCTGTTAGAATTGTAGGGAAAAGTTCCAGGGATCTCCCACTATTCATCTCACCCAATTTGATGGCATCCACATATAGAGACGCTAACGTGGCTAATGCATGACCAGGTAGACTGTGCGTCTATGGAACAGAAGAAAACCATATTACCATATTACACTTTTAATACCAAGTTCATCCCCCTTCAAATTAGGTTTTTGGACTTGAACCATCAAAGATTCATTATCTACAAATAATAACAGTAATAATTTAGAAAACAGGTTCAGTCCTCCAGATCACCCCATGTGGGATTTGAAACTTCAACCTACTGGTTACCAGCCAAGATCTTTAATAGTGCACACACACAGCAGTGAACACACACACACACACACACACACACACTGTGAACACACACCCGGAGCAGTGGGCAGCCATTTATGCTGCGGCGCCCGGGGAGCACTTGTGGGTTCGGTGCCTTGCTCAAGGGCACCTCAGTCGTGGTATTGAAGGTGGGAGAGAGTGTACATTCACTCCCCCACCTACAATCCCTACGAGTCCGACGCCCTAACCATTAGGCCACGACTTCCCCCTATATTAATCAGTGCATTGCTATTAATTTGTGTACGGTATGGTAACTCACTCACCTCTAACATCAGAAGCCCAATGATATCTGACGTCACTTCCGTCTGTAAGTCTCCAGATTCACACAGTGGAATACAGTGCTTGTACACAAGCAGTCTACGGTTAGCGCCATGCGAAACACTTACCGGTGAACCTAACATCACAAACACAAAAACACAGTTTGATATTCAGCTCTACTTGATGAAGCAGCACAGAGTTACTAAAGATTTTTAAAATCTTAAAAGTCTAAATAAAAAAAAAATGTAATAGTACAAATTGAATAGAATTAATACAGTGTTACCTTTAAAAATGGCTTTGATCAGGACACCTGCGTCCTTCCCTTTCACAGCACTATTGGTAAGCATGGTTGTGAGCTTTAGAAAAACACAAAAAGCACATCTGAAAGTGATCTGCATATAATTTAAAGATGCTGCCTTGTACATTACATGATGAGACTATTTGAATCAACTGCAGCCTCATTACATATCAGTAAACACACTAAACACAAACCTGATCATCAGACAGCAAAGTGAGATGCTTTTGAAGCTCATCTACACCATCACTTTCTGATAATGATAGGATCGTATCCACTGTAACCTTCATATTAGGCATCTATGTACACAGACCTGTGAATGTACATCATCATTAGCACAACATCATTTCAAAGGATCTCACAACATCCTAAAATGAGAATCTGTCATTTCTGCTTTATAGTGCTTTTTGCCCTTTTTTGGAGCTGACAGTAAAGGTCACTATATTTGTCACTGTATTTCACAGTAAATGTCACTGTATTTCTGCAAACATTTATTCAGAATTGTCTTTTTTGTGTTCCAGGTTTAGAACAAAATGGGGTGTTTAAATGGGGAATGACAGAAATGTAATTCATAGTCTGCTTACTATTGCTATTTGACAGCTCGGGGGTATTATAACCAATATACAAATACTAATAAATAACCATTTATAATGTGAAAAGAATGACTCAAAGAAAAGTTATTTATGAAGCAGCACATGCACCTTATTATGTATGCATACATGTTCATTATTTACGTAATTACTAAATGTGAAATATTAAAATATATAACTTGTTAAAGTATTAAAATGTACTAATATTTATTTATACTGAAACAGTCAAACCAGGACACTAGCATAAACAACTATCAGACGTTAGACATTGTCATATTGAAATATGAAAGCGTTAAGTGTGTACTCTTACTTTACAGTGCCAAACACTTGCCTGTTTAGTGAATTTTATGTAGGGTTTGTTTATAAATGTTCCTTTTCAGAAGCACTATTGCTTAATGTCTCGCCTTTTGCAGTTGGTAACCCGTTAGCTTGTTTAAAAACAACCGAAACTCCCGCCAGTGAGTCCATGAAACGCTTCCTATTACGTCATGTCGCTTCTGTACATTTGATTGGCCCGTATGGGCGGGGTTTGGAGCCAGTCCTTTTTATTTTATTTTTATTTATTTTTTTACTATTCACTGACTATTTATTATTCCTATTATTATTTTAGTTAATTATTCAGGGTGATTATTGTGATATAACTTTTAGCCATACCTGGTCCTGGGTTGGCACATGTAACTTTTCTCAGCGCTTGCAAGGGTACACCAATCACAGACGTTTGTGATTACAAGATCGATTTTTGTAAAATCATTTATATTATTAAATCATTAAATAGCATACGCTGTTTACGTTCAGTGGATATTCTCCAAAATGTCACCAGGGTGACGCGGAGAAGACGAATTGTTGAATAAAGTTGTTATTTTTGTTTTCTTTGTGTACAAAAAGTATTCTCGTAGCTTCGTAAAATTACGGTTGAACCCCTAAAGTCACATGGATAATTTTACCGATCTCCTTGCTACGTTTCTGGACCTTGATCGTGGTAAATACATTGCTGTCTATAGGAGGGTCAGAGAGGTCTCAGAATTCATCGAAAATATCTTAATTTGTGTTCCGAAGATGAACGGAGGTCTTACGGGTTTAGAACGACATGAGGGTGAGTAATGACAGAATTTTCATTTTTGTGTGAACTATCCCTTTAAGAGATGTCTGGTACTTTCAAAGAACTATCTTACTATCACATGGCCACGATAATTACTACATTAAATGCATTTCATTAAATGCATGTCATTCACTAACTGTCCCGAAACTGTCCCTAAACAAACACTACTATAAAATCCAAAAACAGGAGCAGTAGATCATTTCAGCAAGGTGATTTGTGCACTTAAAAATGTATGTGCTTTGATGATCTTAACATTTCAAAGCAACTCAATTGCATCATACAATTTCATATTTGGTCATTTTTTTAAAAGTATTTCTCTAACCCAAACAGTAGATCATGGCGCCAGGAACATGACCAAATGCTAGATATAAATAAATACATAAACACCACATACAAACAAACTATAAAAAGTTTCTCGCTGAACGACTCAATAAACGTGATTGAGTGCCTCAAATGCCTTTTTAAATGCTTTTAATTTCAAGCAAGCACAACAGTACATATTTATCCAACGAAGAAAAAAGAAAAGCTCTATAGATAAAGTTAAAGAAATGTTAAAGCATGTGCAATTTAAATTAATTTCCAAACAAAGTTTCTCAAAGAATTCGTATTTCAGAGTCTTCGAGTGGATGATTCACTGCTGCTGCTCACGGACGTCCGAAGCTACGTTTTCTTTGGCTGTCTTCAGCGAGTGTGTGGCCCACTCCTGCTTTATGACAGTTAGTTTTGCTGCAGGCACACTCCTCCACATGGATGTATGTGTGAGTTACTATGTCTCCGTTTACGCAACCAAGATTCACTGTGCGATTACTTGAGCGAGTGGCCTGGCAACAGCTACAAGAGGTCAATCCAGGTTCAGTGTACCTACGTATGTGAGAAAGAGAGAAAAACACATGTAAAACATTTCAAATCAGTCACTTAAGAGGGTCTATTTCATTTAGGATGCGGCTTATGTAGGTTTTCGTAACAGAGTCTGCACGTACTCACCTGCTAAAACTGGTACAGTCTCCACTACAAAATGTAAGGTCCATTCTCTTCTCTGACTGACAGTCATTGTGATTTATGTAATCACGAATGGTCTGTACTTGACATCCTTTAATTTGGTCCACACCTTCAAACACAAGCCACATAGACACATTAATAATCGCTTCAAATCAACCAAAATTCACATTGTTTTCTTTAAAAAATAAAAAATACTCACAAACATGGCAGCAGCCATCAGGTGACCGCTGAACGGTGCCCTGTAGAGCGAATCACAAAGGCAGAATGTCATTGATGTGATTTAATCACAAAGTAGGGGACAGTAACGGAGTAGCTTTACTTCGTTACTGTACTTAAGTACATTTTTCAAGTACTTTACTGGAGTCGTTTTATTTTGAGTAACTTTTCCACCAATAAGCTGGTGTGTAGTGGGCGTTCTGGCACACTATGGCTGCCTTCGCATCATGGGAGTAAAGGAGTCTTTTTAATCTGTATCAACCACATAAACCATTCAAATGTAACATTAATCCAAGACAAAGAAATTGACAGAAACTGAGGGCTTATGAAGGGCAGGCAACTAAGGAACAAACGAGATGATTAATACAACACAGGTGGAAACTAATGAATGATGGTTAACTAAATGAGCAGGAAACAACCAAATAATGACAGACAGGAACTAAACAGAAACCAACACGTGACAAAAATAACACAGGCTAAATAAAATAACTCATGCACGTTCATATTCCCCGCTGTCGTAACGTTAACAGTTTTATTAAAATGCTACGCATTTAGCCCTATGTGACGTCTGTTTTTATATTGTTTATCAACAGTATACATTTTTATATTGTTTGGAGTAACTAGCCGAGTAGACAGATATGAATCATAATCAGTAGGATTATAAAAAATATGTGCTAATATAAAATTAAATTAAGTAGCCTATATAAAATTGCAAAATAAATCTATCTATCAGTACTTTTTTACTTAAGTACATAAAAAATCGAGTACTTTTGTACTTTCACTCGAGTAAAATTGAAAAAGGAGTACTTTTACTGGAGCAATATTTTATTATACGTATCTGTACTTTTACTCAAGTACTTGATTTGTGTACTTCGTCCACCACTGTTAATCACCATGATCAGTCAGTATAACATGTAAATGTGTGTTTGTGTGATATTTGAGGTACTGACAGGTTGGCAGTTGGAAATGTTGAAAGGAGGGCACTGGACTGTGTATTTGTCGGTGATGAACTGTCCATTGACTTTAATACACGTGATTCTATCACAGCCCTGATTTGCAGTGTGCAAAGTCTTTCCTTCCTATGAACCAAAAGAAAACAAGGTCAAATTCATTGCAAAAATGTTAGATTTGTTAGGAGGAATGAGATTGTCAAGGAATAATGGCTTAAATTTGGGTCTGTTCCTCACTCAAATTTAAAACACGTTACTGCAGTACTAGTACTTTAATAATGCTTTTCTGTCCCTGATGATGACAATCCACTTCTGTTGTATGAAAAAAGCAACATGAACTGTTTCATTTTGTGTTCAAAGAAAGAAAACAATATTGGTTTTAACATATGAGGGTGTAGAGTGCATTTTTTTTACATTTATAATTAATTTACATTTTGAACATTTATTCCTTTAAGTTCCATTTAACCTAAATATATTCCATACCTCAAGGCGACTGAACCTTTGACATCTGACTTTACCTTTAGTATTTTATGGACGCCATTGTTATTGACGATGCAGTGAGTTTGCACACACTTTCCACAGCAGTCGTCAAAGGTCGTTTTAATATATTCATAACCCTGTGAAAAATAAACATCAAATGAAGTCAACGAAATTACACTCAGTCCTGAGACAAGCTGATCAGAAGCTTGTCACGCAACTTACAGGATCACATTTCTCATTGCACTGCACAGATCCACATTTGATATTGAACAACTGTGTTTTAGGATCCACGTCCCACGTACAGCTGCATTCCCGACAGTCAACGACGGGGATGTTGGTACCAGGCTGGGGGAAGTGATGGGAGAGATGAGCATGTAAAACATTCATTAATTTGTACTTAAAATAAAAACCTCAGAAATGTTAGATTTTTAAAAAAATAGTCATATTCGAGTCATTCTAGTTACCTTATATTCCATATTTTTGTGAACGCACACTTTCTTTGGCTCTGAGGAGGCAAACAACAAAACACAAAACTATACTGAATGATATTAAAGGGATACAGACATCATCTGAGATAAAAAAAATAAAAAAATAAATAAAATAAGCATACAAATTTCACAAAAATGAACTGATGTGTGAATTAGGGCAATACCGCATTTGATTTCTGGACAGCATTTTCCATCAGGCACTTCCAGGACTGGCGTATATCCGACTGCACACTTTTTATCCATAGGTGGGCACATGCTGATATCACAGTCTACATCACACAAAGGAGACTTAATAAAAGGAAGATGTGAACCTACCCCCCAAAAAACCTCTTGAAAAAAACTGTACATAAACTTACTGCAAACTTGTTTACTGCAGCATGGGTCTGAAGGATTGGTGACGTTGACAAGCACAAAGCCGGGCTCAGTGCAGATCTCAGGGTTGACATCGGGACATGTTTTGGGCTTACAGGTCACTGATTTGCTGGCCTTATCACAGATACACTCCTCACAGTTGTACTCGAAAACTTCAGCGAACTGCCGCAAAATATCAAGAGAATTTAGTTAAAAGTCTATTTCGGTCATTATTTAGCTTTGGCCATTATTTAGCATTATTCAGTTAATTCTTTAAATTCAGCATATAATGAAAATTCACTCTATTGATTTTGTAAATTCATGCTACAGGTTATAGTGTGAAGAATTAATCCATGTATGCAGTTTCTTTTCTTTTTTTTTACCTTGTAAGTAAATATAAATAGCACTACTCATATGTGACCGTGGACCACAAAACCAGTCATAAGTGTCAATTTTTCAAAATTGAGATTTGTACATCATCTGAAAGGTGAATAAATACGTTTTCCATTGATGTATGGTTTGTTAGGATAGGACAATATTTGGCCGAGATACAACTATTTGAAAATCTGGAATCTGAGGGTGCAAAAAAAATCGAAATATTGAGAAAATCGCCTTTAAAGTTGTCCTAATGAAGTTCTTAGCAATGCATATTACTAATCCAAAATTAAGTTTTAATATATTTATGGTAGGAAATTGACAAAACATCTTCATGGAACATGATCTTTACTTAATATCCTAATGATTTTTTGCATAAAAGAAAAATCGATAATTTTGACCCACACAAAATATTTTTGGCTATTGCTACAAATATACCTGTGCAACTTAAGACTGGTTTTGTGGTCCAGGGTCACATATGAATTTATATGAGCTAGGCTTAAGTATGTTGCTAATCCAAAATTGAACTCTGGTAAGCATAAAAATGCATAGTATTTTTATGCCAATATTCGTGTGTGCTAACTATTTTATTGATACATTTTGGTACTGAATGATTTATGAGGATGAATTCTATTTATTCACATTTTTCTCATGTCATCTGCCATCTTGGATGTTTTTTGTAAGTGAGCTTGCCACAGTCTATTGCTGAATGGCCTTTAAGTTTAAGAACTATGAAATTAAATTCTAGTATTGTGTAAACCGCTAAATTAAAACTGTTAAACCCCGCCGTACCTCTCGTGGTGTTCTAGAGGCATCCAGGCATCCTAAAAACAAAAAGAGAAGAACAACATAAGACCGATATGTTCTTGAAAAACAGCTAAGGTATGCAGGATGATGCAGAAAGGCACACTTTTTTAACTTCTCAATCTGAATGCCTTATGCATGCACAGAAACTTGAGTCAAAGGCTTCTCACCACATTTGTTCACACAAACGCCCATCTTCTTGTTGAAGAGTAATGTGCCCTCAGGACAGAAGCAGCCCTCTGTCGGCATTGTAATGGTGTTCTGTTCAGGTCTGCAATTAAAAAAGTATTTAAACTTTTTTTATTATTACACACATATCATCTAAGATTCATTCCAATAAACATCTGCATAACACGTTTTATTAACTCTTAAACTGCATAATAAGAGTGTTTTTTTTTCCAAGTACATGTCTGTCATATTGCAATCCCTCAATTTACAATACTAAAACAGTAAACTTTCATATCCACAAATGTCTTAATTATTTAAAAATTTGGATAAATGGGCATACATATCAGCACAGGTTGCTGGCTCAGCTGGACCACAAGGATTGAAAACTTTATCTGCTGGACATTCAATATCTGGTGGAAGAAAAGACAAAATACAACACTTAAATAATCTCAATAGCTTCCAAAAGTCTGGGAGATCAAAAATCTCACATAAAAAAGGAATTTAAAGCCAGAAAGGTACAACAGAAAGTTAAGCAATTTGGAGAAACCTAAAGAAAGAGTGATATAAAATTAATAAAATGCAACTTACTGCAAAGGTAAGTGTAGTTCCTCCAGTGTATGCAGATCCCTAATTGAGAGCAAGCCCTTGCGTATGTCTGAAGACTGGTACACACCACAGCAGGGTTACTCATGTGACAACTGTCATATTCACATGCTAAAAAGAAGTTTTTGGGGGATATATGGGAATGGCACGCTTTGAACAACCTGAGAAAGGCAGAAGTAGTAAATATCACTTCGCAAGCTCCATATATTAAAATTTATAATAAAAACATAACACTGAATCCACTCACTCGCTATCAAGGAGGTTGCAGTCAGGATGAGCCTGGCAAGGCTTAGATGTAAGTTTTTTATTATCCCAGATGGAAGGTAATGCAGTTGGTGGAGTGCAAATTTCATCATTCGCCCCAATGGCTGGCCAGTAATCCGCCATCACTGCACAGTCGTCCACCAAGGTCCCTCCAGGGATCATGCAGTCATCAGCCTTGTTGTTGTTGCATGTTCCTTAGTGAGAATTATTTGGAATAATTTAGATGGACAATGAATAAAAAAAATCCCTCGTATACCATCCACCAGTGGTGGGCTGTCAGGGCCAGCAAAGCCTTCTCTGCTGGCCTAAACACTATCAGAATCACTGACTTAGTTTTAATATACCTTTCCAATAAATGTGTATTTACTTTTTTCTAATAGTCTGTTCTCTTTATTTCATAGCGTTTCTCTTGGTTGCGCTGCTTCCAGTTGTGTATTTTTATATTAGAGCTTTTGTTCAATCATATTTCAGCAATCATGTGTTGCCAGGGTCAAAGAAATCTGCCTTAAGGCCTTCAGAATCAACAGTGCTGGTGTCTGTAATTTAAAATAAAAGGCAAGGAAACTTGCTTTAACCAATCAGATTTCGACTTGGCAACACCGGGGCCATCTAGCAGGTGTACAATAACATCAGGATTTTCACGTCCTTTGATTGGATTGTCAGGGAGCATACTAGTAGTCAGAGCTAAACAGCACACAGTAAATAATTTTTGTTTCCACAGTATTATTACTGTTTTCTTGGGTGTCTTACTGTATACACTGTGTAAAATGTTCGCCTACTGTAAATCTAAATACAGTAGTAAATGACCGCGAAAAACAACCACACACCTCCTCGGCAACGGCTCTGTGATAAACTCATCGTGAAGAAGAAAACCACGAGAGTACAGTAGGTTCATTTTCATTTTTTGACTTTTAGCTTTATGTGTTTATTTTGATGTTATTTGCAAGATATGAAGCTACGTTTAATTTTCCGTAAGCATATCTCATATCGCTCAGTTTCCAAGTCAAACTCTATTAACCGACCTTTTCCTCCCGGCCACAGCAGCTAGGATACGTTAAAACACATGTATACACTTGCTTCATTGTCTTGTATGAATTATTTTAATGTTACTTGCTCACTTTCCCAGTAAAGCTGTGCTAACTAGTATTTTCCTCCTGCAGCGTGCTGGTAGACCGGTGGGGAGACTCGTGAAGACGAAAAGCCGTACGAGTACGTTAAATTGTTAGGTCAACTTTAAAACATATGTAATCACATAATTTGTTTTTTTACCGGTTCATTTTCATTTTTTGACTTTTAGCTTTATGTGTTTATTTTGATGTTATTTGCAAGATATGAAGCTACGTTTAATTTTCCGTAAGCATATCTCATATCGCTCAGTTTCCAAGTCAAACTCTATTAACCGACCTTTTCCTCCCGGCCACAGCAGCTAGGATACGTTAAAACACATGTATACACTTGCTTCATTGTCTTGTATGAATTATTTTAATGTTACTTGCTCACTTTCCCAGTAAAGCTGTGCTAACTAGTATTTTCCTCCTGCAGCGTGCTGGTAGACCGGTGGGGAGACTCGTGAAGACGAAAAGCCGTACGAGTACGTTAAATTGTTAGGTCAACTTTAAAACATATGTAATCACATAATTAGTTTTTTTTACCAATGTTGTTTGCAAGGTATAAATACGTTTAAGTGAATGAATGTCTGTAAGAACATCGGGTGGACTGTATTTTTGTCAGTTTATTAGGTTAATGCTTCAGCTAGAGATGATGTACGTTGCGCAGCTGACTGGCTGACTTACCACAATGACCTTGTGTGTTGTTTCCAAAATGCTGAAATGGCAAATTGATGCCAAAGCCAGTAGCTCCAAATGTTAAATGAACACCCAGCTGTGGAATACTCAGGATCAAGTCTAGGCCTGAGCTTATAACTCTCACATTATTATGAGCATATGGCAGCCGTAACTTTACATTGTTCTCAAAAGCCTGTTATGACAGGAGACAATGACAAGAAAATGTTAGGATACTTGGTAATGCAGACAAAGCATGTTATTCATTCCAAATCTAGAAAGTCTCACCTCTAGGTCTGCACCTCCTATGAGATTGCTATTCGTAAGATTTATGACTAGTTTGTTGTAAGACACAATAATAGATCTGGGACAGGATACATGCTCAACAGGGTCACAGTAGACACTGTCGATGTAGATCTCCAAATGGTATCGAGGCCTAATTTCCTTCATTAATATATAAGTGCAGTTTCCTTGATAACTGTAGAATTGTCCATCAAATGTGACATAATGCGGGTCCCCCCAGCCTTCACAAAAGCCTAGAATAGGATAGTGTGAAAAATAAGACAAAAACAGCATTCAATAATTTGAACTGAACAAGCTACTTGAATTTAGCAAACACTAAGGGCCAGATTTACTAACAGCTTGTGCCAGCGCAAACCTTTTTGCATAAAAAAAAATGCAGTGAAAAATAAGCAATGAAAGGTGTGGACAGTAATTTTTGTGGCTGATCTTATTGCATAAGATCACTTATTGCATTTGTAGAAGTTTCAGATGCGAAATTTAAGGGAGAAGAATATTTCAATGAATCATGCGTGATTTAGGGCACCAGGGCCAGAGTGGGAGTCATTTTCAGCCCTGGAGTTTCATGCCTTAGAGCGGCCCACTTTAGTTCACGACTGACTATAGTTATTACAATAATGTAATTAAAACTTCAGTATATAAGTCTGCAATAGCGCACTGTTCTCTGCAGACTTGTAATTCATTATATTTTTCTACAGCTTTTTTTTTTTTTTAACTGACCTTTTCAGCGCCGCCTTTGCGCTTTCTATTATACATTTTTTAATCTATTATTTTTTGCTCACATATCTCCAAAAAACAGCATTCAATAATTTGAACTGAACAAGCTACTTGAATTTAGCAAACACTAAGGGCCAGATTTACTAACAGCTTGTGCCAGCGCAAACCTTTTTGCATAAAAAAAAATGCAGTGAAAAATAAGCAATGAAAGGTGTGGACAGTAATTTTTGTGGCTGATCTTATTGCATAAGATCACTTATTGCATTTGTAGAAGTTTCAGATGCGAAATTTAAGGGAGAAGAATATTTCAATGAATCATGCGTGATTTAGGGCACCAGGGCCAGAGTGGGAGTCATTTTCAGCCCTGGAGTTTCATGCCTTAGAGCGGCCCACTTTAGTTCACGATTGACTATAGCTATTACAATAATGTAATTAAAACTTCAGTATATACAGTAAGTCTGCAATAGCGCACTGTTCTCTACAGTCTTGTAATTCATTATATTTTTCTACAGCTTTTTTTTTTTTTTAACTGACCTTTTCAGCGCCGCCTTTGCGCTTTCTATTATACATTTTTTAATCTATTATTTTTTGCTCACATATCTCCAACAAAATATTTGTAGGCCTACTGTACCATAATGTCTGCCTGCAGTAAAAAAGTTCTCAGAAATAATCACATTTGTCTTGCTTAACCTATATTCTAAAAATAATTTTAATGTCATACAAAAAAAAAGTCATCAGCCTGAGTAAATTGTACCATTATAAAATCGTGACTACACAAGTAGTGTAGTAATTTAGGAGGTGAAAATACTGTGAAATTACATACATACAAATGGCAAGAAATTTGAAAGCATAACAACTGAACGTCTATGAAACGTCTATGCACTTAATTTTTTAAAAACTAAAACGGCTATCATTGCAACCATGAATGAATGAAAATGCATATTTTTAAATTAAAGAAAACTTGTGGGCTGAGTGTGGGCTGCTTCTGGTGATTGGATTTCTACTTTAATAAAATGAGGTCCAAGTTTAAGAATGCGCTAGAAGTTAAAAAATGTTACATTTATTTTGCCCTCTATTTAACAGCCTTAACTTACAATAGTGAAAGACATCTCCCCTCAGGTAGTTTAAATGTTTTCCTGCCTTGCTAAATTTTGGGCTCATGATCGATAAATTGCATTCGCCCAAACTGATTTGCCAAAATCAAATCGTGGACGTAAGCGTGAGTCCTGCTCGCTGTGAAACAGGAGCAGCCGGCAAAGGATTCCACTAGGTCTTAAAGCCTTCATCAAACAGCTACGTTCACATATAAAAGAATATTTTGCGCAAAAATAATGATTAATTATCAATTGAGAATTTGTTATTCATATGGTCTGGTGGTCATATGGCGTATGCCTGCGAATACGGGACACACTGAGTTATAGCTTTCATATGAGACGCTTCTTTGATACCTTAAATACGGGCATCCATATTTCACAACCCCATAGCAGTGGCATGACCGGCCCTCGCGGCCAAAAAACAGACCGGCCTACCGGGAATTTTCCCGGTGCTCCCGATTAGCCAATCCGGGCCTGTAGGGCACTTTCAGGGCACTTTCACACTAGCACGCTTGGTGCGCACCCGGGTTCAATTGACGTCAGAATTCGGTACGTTTGGCTAGTGTGAAAGCTGTTATGCGAATGCGGGTGCGCACCGGGGTACTGAACCCGAGACTACCTGAAGGAGGTGGTCTGAGTTCGATTGCGCTCGAACTGTGGTGCAGTTAGCATGAATATAAAAGCAACACAGACTCGGGTTTTAGCTGATTACAATGTATTTTCTTCAATAAAACACATATAAGTGATGATAGTTTTGCTGATTTACCTTGGATTCGAGCGAGAGTGAGCCTGCAGTGTAATGAATGGTAAATGAATGGTAATTCGCACATACAGTAAACCCCTATGTCGTTTACTCTGCTGTGTATAATAGCAACAAATGAATTTAAAAAACAATATATTGACCTACGTACTGTTATCTATCATACGTTGTGCACGTTTGTGATGACGTAAGATGACCGTAAATGCACTGGGGTTCGATAGAATTAAGAGAGTGTGAAACCAGACCAACGCTGCGGGGGGTGCCGGAACTATCGCACTCAGGTTCGAACCACAGCAAACGAGGCCAGTGTGAATGCCACCATAATAAGGTTTGAGGTAGTCAATTTACTGGTATTTGTGCCATTATTTAATGCCCAAAAAAGCATGCCTTAACCAATCTTGCACTTGACATGGCTGTGATAGTTGCTGCTTGGTGGAGGCACCAGAGAGAACAGAGAGCTCATGGTAGAAGTGAGAACATTTTCTCCATTTGTGTTAATTTATGTGGAATGTCAACGTTATCTGAAAATATCGATTACCAAGCCACATTATTTTAAATTATTGATGCTTTTGTAGATTGTGTTGCTCATTATGGAAATGAGCTGGCTGCATCTGTGTTCTTTAATCTGGCATTGTCAGTTGATTACAGTCAGTAAATAATTACAGAATTAAATGTAAAGATTGCAAAGACCAGTTTACTCACAGTCACATGCATAATATTGGCAGCAGTGGTGTTCATCATGGACAAGCACTGGTTTTTTTCCATTTTCACAGGTGATGTTCTGCAGTGGAGGGCATTCAAATGGGATAATTTCAATGATGTTGTCTTTTATGCACCTCGCCATAGTGCAGTTACACAAGAAGAAGGTCTCGTTGGTCTAGTGATAATGAAAAGTGAGACAGAATTAGAAAGACTGATAAATGCAAAATTACAATGTTGATTTCATTAGAATATTTAAATGTCACCATAGATAGTCATAAAAATACATTCCCCATGTAGAAAGAATGACAACGCCTTTATTTAGTCAATTAAAAGAAAGTATTAAACTATACGTTTTTGTTCCATTCAGGACAGATGTACGGCGGAGTTTGTGTAGGAGTAGATGCAGGAGTAGGAGTAGGTGATGTGGTTGATTCTGTTGTTGATGTAGTAGGCTTTGTGGTAAGTGTTGGTGTAGGGGAAGATGATGTGGTAGGTGTTGGTGTTGTAGAAGGTTTCGTGGTAGTTGTTGTTATTGGGGTAGGTGATGTTGTTGATTTTGTTGTAGTAGGCTTTGTTGTTGTTGTCGGTATAGGGGTAGGTGATGGGGTTGCTTCTGTTGTTGTAGTAGGCTTTGTGGCAGTTGTAGGGGTAGGGGTAGATGATGTGGTAGGTTCTGGTGTTGTTGGTGTTGTTGTAGTAGGCTTTGTGGTAGTTGTCGGTATAGGGGAAGGTGATGGGGTTGCTTCTGTTGTTGTAGTAGGCTTTGTGGTAGTTGATGGTATAGGGGTGGGTGATGAGGTTGATTTTGTTGTAGTAGGCTTTGTGGTAGTTGTCGGTATAGGAGTAGATGATGTGGTAGATTTTGGTGTTGTTGCTGTTGTTGTTGTAGTAGTAGGTTTCATGGTAGTTGCTGGTATAGAAGTAGGTGATGTGGTTGATTCTGTTGTTGTAGTAGGCTTTGTGGTAGTTGTCGGTGCAGGGGTAGATGATGTGGTAGGTCCTGTTGTTGTGGTAGGCTTTATGGTGGTTGCTGTAGGGGCGGATGATGGGGTAGGTCCTACTGTTGTAGTAGGCTTCGTGGTAGTTGTCGGTGTAGGGGTGGATGATGTGGTTGATGCTGTTGTTGTAGTAGGCTTCGTAGTAGGCTTTGTGGTAGTTGTTGGTGTGGGGGTGGATGATGTGGTAGGTCCTGTTGTTGTAATAGGCTTTGTGGTAGTTGCCGGTGAAGGGGTGGATGATGTGGTAGGTCCTGTTGTTGTGGTAGGCTTTATGGTAGTTGCCGTAGGGGCGGATGATGGGGTAGGTCCTGTTGTTGTGGTAGGCTTTATGGTAGTTGCCGTAGGGGCGGATGATGGGGTAGGTCCTGTTGTTG
The DNA here is from genome assembly GCF_001515645.1 of Sinocyclocheilus grahami. NCBI lineage: Eukaryota > Metazoa > Chordata > Actinopteri > Cypriniformes > Cyprinidae > Sinocyclocheilus > Sinocyclocheilus grahami. The sequence continues at coordinate 111,654 of NW_015506129.1, read as the reverse complement.
TGGTAGGCTTTATGGTAGTTGCCGTAGGGGCGGATGATGGGGTAGGTCCTGTTGTTGTGGTAGGCTTTATGGTAGTTGCCGTAGGGGCGGATGATGGGGTAGGTCCTGTTGTTGTGGTAGGCTTTATGGTAGTTGCCGTAGGGGCGGATGATGGGGTAGGTCCTGTTGTTGTGGTAGGCTTTATGGTAGTTGCCGTAGGGGCGGATGATGGGGTAGGTCCTGTTGTTGTGGTAGGCTTTATGGTAGTTGCCGTAGGGGCGGATGATGGGGTAGGTCCTGTTGTTGTGGTAGGCTTTATGGTAGTTGCCGTAGGGGCGGATGATGGGGTAGGTCCTACTGGTGTAGTAGGCTTCGTGGTAGTTGTCGGTGTAGGGGGGGATGATGTGGTTGATGCTGTTGTTGTAGTAGGCGTCGTAGTAGGCTTTGTGGTAGTTGTTGGTGCAGGGGTAGATGATGGGGTAGGTCCTGTTGTTGTGGTAGGCTTTATGGTAGTTGCCGTAGGGGCGGATGATGGGGTAGGTCCTACTGTTGTAGTAGGCTTCGTAGTAGGCTTCGTGGTAGTTGTCGGTGTAGGGGTGGATGATGTGGTAGGTCCTGTTGTTGTGGTAGGCTTTATGGTAGTTGCCGTAGGGGCGGATGATGGGGTAGGTCCTGTTGTTGTGGTAGGCTTTATGGTAGTTGCCGTAGGGGCGGATGATGGGGTAGGTCCTGTTGTTGTGGTAGGCTTTATGGTAGTTGCCGTAGGGGCGGATGATGGGGTAGGTCCTGTTGTTGTGGTAGGCTTTATGGTAGTTGCCGTAGGGGCGGATGATGGGGTAGGTCCTGTTGTTGTGGTAGGCTTTATGGTAGTTGCCGTAGGGGCGGATGATGGGGTAGGTCCTGTTGTTGTGGTAGGCTTTATGGTAGTTGCCGTAGGGGCGGATGATGGGGTAGGTCCTGTTGTTGTGGTAGGCTTTATGGTAGTTGCCGTAGGGGCGGATGATGGGGTAGGTCCTGTTGTTGTGGTAGGCTTTATGGTAGTTGCCGTAGGGGCGGATGATGGGGTAGGTCCTGCTGTTGTAGTAGGCTTCGTAGTAGGCTTCGTGGTAGTTGTCGGTGTAGGGGGGGATGATGTGGTTGATGCTGTTGTTGTAGTAGGCTTCGTAGTAGGCTTCGTGGTAGTTGTTGGTGTGGGGGTGGATGATGTGGTAGGTCCTGTTGTTGTAATAAGCTTTGTGGTAGTTGCCGGTGAAGGGATGGGTGATGTGGTTGATGCTGTTGTTGTAGGCTTTGTGGTAGTTTTTGGAGTAGGGGTAGATGATGTGGTGGATTCTGTTGTTGTAGTAGGCTTTGTGGTAGTTGTTGGTGTAGGGGTAGATGATGTGCTAGATTCTGGTGTTGTTGCTGTTGTTGTAGTAGTAGGCTTCATGGCTGTTGGTGTAGGGCTAGGGGATGTGGTTGATTCTGTTGTTGTAGTAAGCTTTGTAGTAGTTGTCGGTGTAGGGGTAGATGATGTGGTAGATCCTGTTGTTGTAGTAGGCTTCGTGGTAGTTGCCGGTGTATGGGTGGATGATGTGGTTGATCCTGTTGTTGTAGTAGGCTTCATAGTAGGTTTTGTGGTAGTTGTCGGTGTGGGGGTGGATGATGTGATAGGTCCTGTGGTTGTAGTAGGCTTTGTGGTAGTTGCCGGTGTAGGGGTAGATGATGTGGTGGATTCTGTTGTTGTAGTAGGCTTTGTGGCAGTTGTTGGTATAGGGGTAGGTGATGTTGTTGATTTTGTTGTAGTAGGCTTTGTGGTAGTTGTTGGTGTAGGGGTAGATAATGTGCTAGGTTCTGGTGTTGTTACTGTTGTTGTACTAGTAGGCTTCATGGTTGTTGGTGTAGGGGTAGGGGATGTGGTTGATTCTGTTGTTGTAGTAGGCTTTGTGGTAGTTGGTGTAGGGGAAGGGGATGTGGTTGATTCTGTTGTTGTAGTAGGCTTCGTGGTAGTTGTCGGTGCAGGAGTAGATGATGGGGTAGGTCCTGTTGTTGTAGTAGGCTTTGTGGTAATTGTCGGTGCAGGGGTAGATGATGGGGTAGGTCCTGTTGTTGTAGTAGGCTTCATAGTAGGCTTTGTGGTAGTTGTCGGTGTGGGGGTGGATGACGTGGTAGGTCCTGTTGTTGTAGTAGGCTTTGTGGTAGTTGCCGGTGATGGGGGGGATGATGTGGTTGATGCTGTTGTTGTAGGCTTTGTGGTAGTTGCCGGTGTAGGGGTAGATGATGTGCTGGATTCTGTTGTTGTAGTAGGCTTTGTGGTAGTTGTTGGTATAGGGGTAGGTGATGTTGTTGATTTTGTTGTAGAAGGCTTTGTGGTAGTTGTTGGTGTAGGGGTAGATGATGTGGTAGATTTTGGTGTTGTTGCTGTTGTTGTAGTAGTAGGTTTCATGGTAGTTGTTGGTATAGAAGTAGGTGATGTGGTTGATTCTGTTGTTGTAGTAGGCTTTGTGGTAGTTGCCGGTGTAGGGGTAGATGATGTGCTGGATTCTGTTGTTGTAGTAGGCTTTGTGGTAGTTGCCGGTGTAGGGGTAGATGATGTGCTGGATTCTGTTGTTGTAGTAGGCTTTGTGGTAGTTGCCGGTGTAGGGGTAGATGATGTGCTGGATTCTGTTGTTGTAGTAGGCTTTGTGGTAGTTGCCGGTGTAGGGGTAGATGATGTGCTGGATTCTGTTGTTGTAGTAGGCTTTGTGGTAGTTGCCGGTGTAGGGGTAGATGATGTGCTGGATTCTGTTGTTGTAGTAGGCTTTGTGGTAGTTGCCGGTGTAGGGGTAGATGATGTGCTGGATTCTGTTGTTGTAGTAGGCTTTGTGGTAGTTGCCGGTGTAGGGGTAGATGATGTGCTGGATTCTGTTGTTGTAGTAGGCTTTGTGGTAGTTGCCGGTGTAGGGGTAGATGATGTGCTGGATTCTGTTGTTGTAGTAGGCTTTGTGGTAGTTGCCGGTGTAGGGGTAGATGATGTGCTGGATTCTGTTGTTGTAGTAGGCTTTGTGGTAGTTGCCGGTGTAGGGGTAGATGATGTGCTGGATTCTGTTGTTGTAGTAGGCTTTGTGGTAGTTGCCGGTGTAGGGGTAGATGATGTGCTGGATTCTGTTGTTGTAGTAGGCTTTGTGGTAGTTGCCGGTGTAGGGGTAGATGATGTGCTGGATTCTGTTGTTGTAGTAGGCTTCGTGGTAGTTGTCGGTGCAGGAGTAGATGATGTGGTAGATCCTGTTGTTGTAGTAAGCTTTGTAGTAGTTGTCGGTGTAGGGGTAGATGATGCGGTAGATCCTATTGTTGTAGTAGGCTTCATGGAAGTTGTCGGTGTAGGGGCGGATGATGGGGTAGGTCCTGTTGTTGTAGTAGGCTTCGTGGTAGTTGCCGGTGTAGGGGTGGATGATGTGGTTGATGCTGTTGTTGTAGTAGGCTTCGTGGTAGTTGTTGGTGTAGGGGTAGATGATGGGGTAGGTCCTGTTGTTGTAGTAGGCTTCATGGTAGTTGTAGGTGCAAGTGTAGATGATGGGGTAGGTCCTGTTGTTGTAGTAGGCATCGTGGTAGTTGTTGGTGTAGGGGTAGATGATGGGGTAGGTTTTGTTATTGTTGGTGATGGTGGTGACGTACATATGTAACAACAGTAAACTCGTATTTCATAGTCAACACATTTATAGGGGCGGTGAGTTTGGTTTTTTTTTTTACACATCAATCCATATGAAACATTGCATTGGGCAACTTGATTTGTTGACTGAATATAATCTTCAAATCTCATGAGAGGTGCGCCCACAGCTCTACATTCAATATGTTCTGGCTGTTCACAGATCTTTATTCCACTTCCTGCAATGTTTCCATAAGTCTCTAAGTCGTCATATCCCCCTACTGCAGGATTATATACATTAATCCAGTCAGACCACTCACATATAATACATGGTGACGTAGTCTCAGCTGTTGTTGATGAAAATGGGGTAGTTGTTGGTATAGGGGTAGATGATGTGGTTGATTTTGGTGTTGGTGTTGTTGTAGTAGTAGACTTTGTGGTAGTTGTCGGTATAGGGCTAGATGATATGGTAGGTTCTGGTGTTGGTGTTGTTGTAGTAGGCTTCGTGGTAGTTGTTGGTACAGTGGTAGATGATGTGGTTGATTCTGGTGTTGGTGCTATTGTAGTAGTAGACTTTGTGGTAGTTGTTGGTATAGGGGTAGATGTTGGTGTTGTTATCGCTGGGCATTCCTCCACACAGATCTGATTTTTCTCATCAAAAATTGGCTTATCCTCAGGACATTTTGGATAGCATCCTGCAATAAATAAATAAGTAAATAAATAAATACATATTGTACTAAAATTATGACCAAGAAGGGCCAAATTTCCCTCAAACACTCGTTATATTACTAAGTTCTAAAACGTACACTTCACACTTATATACTGTGGTCAACCATCTGTCTGTATCTGTTTATCAATTAAATGTCTACTAGGGTTGGGCCGATAGATGATGCCATCGTCTTCATGTTTTGGAACTAGAAAGTGTTTAAGAAAGAGAAGTGCGAGAGACAGAGATAGATATTGGTATAATTACTTAAGTTTACATTCTTAAAATATTCTTAACTAGTTACCAGAAATTAAATAGAAAATGTTTTTGTTATATTGTTGTAAAATTATTATAGTACTTTCCACCAAAAAATGTTGTTCATTAATGTTTTTGTTCCTTGAACCATTTCTAATCCCAGTTTAGCACTAAATATAAGGTCAAGAAATATCCAGTATGCATACTCAGTCTTCAAACATGCAAACTAGTGTGCACCGAATGACAACTCACCTTCCAGGTTGGGTAAACTGTTATTGCAGGTATTAGGGTTGAGACAGGTTTTGTAGCAAGGTGTATGACAAGGACTGTAATGCCATGTGCAATCATCTGTTCCATTATTGTAGTAGTCACAGTACACAGCTGATATGGAAACATGGATATAAGTATGAACATGTACATTTGAACTAAATGAAATACAAGAAAACTGCAATAAATTGTTGAAAGAAAGAAATCATTTAAAGCAACGATCAGGCAATCAATTCATTCACATTATCTTTTTTTTGTGAAAACACTAGCTGATGATTCAGAATCTGCATGAAAATCACATTTAAAGATTACAGAATAAGTTGCGCACTAGAATTAAAGATGCTTACGACAGATCTCAGGTGTTCTCCAGTTCACACAAACACCTGCCTCATTGCAGGCTTGAGCATAAGCTGCAACAGCTGTACAGAAGCACTCACAATCTCCACCTGTGTCACATGCACACGAGTCCTTCACACAGTTCTCATAAAATGGGTTTTGATCCACCTGTGGGAACAAGCATTCCCATCCTTAAAAAATAGGTAGGTTTCTTGTATACCACATTATAGTCAATAACTCCATAACTCCATTTATTGACTCAAAAGTCTTTGCAACTGTACCTTGTTATGGCAGTCTTTGAATGGTCCCTTGATATCCTTGATGATGCTACATTGTATTTTTGCCCATGTCTCTCGATTGGGGGTCTCAAAGCATGGATTAAAGTCTGGTTTTGCATCCGGGCAATTACTTGACACTTTCCAGCTGTCCACAAACTCCATTATATTTGTAGTTGGCAAATGTCCCTGAGTGGTAAAGTCATCTTTTGCATTTCCATTGAAATTTCCACACAGGCCACAAACGTCTTCCTTTGAAAAAACAACAAAGCACCGATGTTACGCTACAAATAAATCAAATTCAGGGACTGTTGTAAATTGTCTGGAAGTGTCCGTTCAAAACATGAAAAAACTGCAGATCATTATTCATGACTTCAACTCACCATGTGCTGAGGTTGCAGAATGATGCGGATGGTGGTTTTGTGGTCCCACAAAACTGTCAGTCCGATGTTAGCATCAATGACAAGGTACATCCCAACGGTTCTCTCAGTATACTTGATCTCTGGACCACTTCCAGTGTCAGTGGCTGTTACAGTCCCATCAGAAAGCAGCAGTAAAGTCCTCTGAGTGAGAGATAAGTAAAAAAAACAATAGCAAACATTGCAATCCAGTGACTGACTTTGACTCTATATTGCTTTCAAATGTTGAAGAAGATGAGGGGAAAATCCTTCATTGGCCTTTTAAATGTAAAAATCATAATTAGTTATGGTTAATTATTCATATTTCCTGTTGTGAGCTAAATTCGCTACAATTGCATGCACTATTATTGTCTTATACCACACGTAAAAATAACATTAACATGCCGAACAGCTTGCTTTAGTATTTCATGACCCTTAAAAAAAAATATTTTTCTCTGAATGTACCATAGTACTGAATGCTTTGCTAAATATAAAACTACATAGCATGAGACCTGCGCCTGTGGCCTTACCCCCAAAAGTATCTTGACAGCCTTTGAACATGTGGTTCCTGTTGTTCCACAAGGCATATTCTCAGTGATCACATGAAATGTGCCAGTTTTATTTCCACACTTGTTCTGCAAAACAAGAGAATGCGACTTGTTGCCTCCTGAAGGAAGAGCTTTATTTGTAATTTTATTTAAATAAAGCCTCTGTCAAAATGCACATACCTGAGCAGCAATATAACTGCAGTCTCCCCTGAAGCCGAATGTTTGCTGATCGAAAGTTCTATAATGTCCGCTGCCATATATGGTGCATATTCCTGGACACTTATAATGTGTACATTTCCAATTTCCCCGTCGGCAAGTACTGTAAATATAGAAGTAGACTCAAATCTTCTGTGGTTCTACAGTATTATGCTATTGATCATTAAAGGCCAGGTTGTATTTCCTCATTACTTAGGGGTTCCCTTTCATGGGAACTTCGAACTGCATCCTCTAGGGGTCGCTATGGGGAACGCCTCGTTGTGGCCCGTGGCTGAAGCATACATTGAAAAAACACCAACAACACGACTATAGTACAAATAGGCACCGGGAGAACACATCATCCTCTTCTTCGTCTTCATTGACTGTTTTGTTAGAAGCGTGCATTTCTGTAGTAAGAGCGATCTCTATTCATATAATTATGACGAGCACTAGCAAAGTGTTTAGAGGATGTGTGCATCCGTGTTGTCGCTGTTTAACATCTGATGACACACACAATCTATGCGTTATTTGTTTGGGCGAAGAGCACGCACGCAATATTTCCGAGGGGGCAATCGGCGTGCACTGCGAGTGTTTTTTAGGGATGCACGATATATCGGCCACCATATCGGTATCGGCCCATAGCCACTGGAGGATGATGTTATTTCATTAACATTGTCTGATCCAGGGGCCAGTGCTCTGCTGAGTTCGGTCCAGCAAAAGCAGGAAATGTCTGAGGAGGCCAAAGAAGCTGAGGCTGAGCCTTCCCAATCCTACTGCCCTGCGTATGATGAGCTTTTGGAAGTTATGGATCGCGCCACGGCGAGGCTTTACTTGCCGTGAAGAGGGCGAAGAAAGGGACGTCGCGAGGTCATCTTGATGAACGTTTTTTTTCTGGCCATAACCCTCCAGCTCAGGTGAGCCTTCCTTTCTTCCTGTTTTCCATGCAGAGATTGAGAAGGAATGGATCAGATGTGCGCTGTTCGTTTGCAGCCTTTTGTGCAATTGTACGTTGTAATATTGTGTTTATTTGATGTATATCTGATTTATCTCATATAGAATGCGTTTGGTTAAGTTAAAAGAGCGCTTCAGTTTACCGGTGATCGTCTTTAGCTCAGCGCACGCAGCTCAAACAGCAGTGCACAACATTAATAACTATGATTGGGAATGTCGTGTATATAACATTCTAATGAGAACATTATTATAATAAAACGTTGTGCATTCTTTGGGTTTAGTTGCTGTGTTTCAGCGCGTTGTTATGGGAAGAGCGCATCCACAACAGGATCACACATTCTGACTATAGCATGCAATAACTGCGTCATTTTGTACATATATAAGTTGTAATATTATGTTTATGTTGTATTAATATTAATCTCAGGATGCATTTCCTTGAGTTAAATAAGCTGCCAGCAAAACGCTTCAGTTTACCGTGTTCATTCAGCTCTTCAGCTTCAGCTTGAGCTGCAGCTCAATGGCTGCTATTTAAAACAGTGGTATTAATTTGTTACTTTTTCAAAATCATTGATATATTATTAATAACAACAACCACTTGTATTTTTCTCTTATTATTTTCATCAACAATATGGTTTAGTAATTAAAATCATTTAATTATTGTCCGTGCAGAGGCTATTCCGTTTTATTGATCTGTGGCGCATTCATTTTGATTCTTTACATGTGTAATGATGTCCAGTGACTTGTTTGCATTATTTATGCATAATTTTATTTATTTGTAAGGCTTTTTTATGACTAAATTTGGTAATGGGAGAGTAAAAATATTTTTTAAACGTACACCGTTCAAACTAGGCTGCTTATGTTGAAGTGTTTGGGATGTGGCTTTTAATGATGAGACCTTTTTTGTAATCAGGCTCTCAAAAAGTATATAACAATTTGGATATAGATTTATCGGCCAACATATCGGTTATCGGCTTTCAAAAATAAAGAATAATCGGTTATCGGTATCGGCCAAAATTTTCATATCGGTGCATCCCTAGTGTTTTTCCAATGAAAATGCTCCACTCTCGTTTGCCTCTCTTTTCGAGGAAAGAGGGGCAGCCATCTGCTTCCCGCGATTCAGGACCCGCCGCTGCTGAGGCACAGAGGAGAATGAGCTCGTGGGGATCGCAGGTGGATCTGGCCGATGAGTTTGAAGAGGGGTTTTCCCTCTCGCGATCGTCGGCTGTGGACGAGAGTGAGCCACTGGAGGATGATGTTATTTCATTAACATTGTCTGATCCAGGGGCCAGTGCTCTGCTGAGTTCGGTCCAGCAAAAGCAGGAAATGTCTGAGGAGGCCAAAGAAGCTGAGGCTGAGCCTTCCCAATCCTACTGCCCTGCGTATGATGAGCTTTTGGAAGTTATGGATCGCGCCACGGCGAGGCTTTACTTGCCGTGAAGAGGGCGAAGAAAGGGACGTCGCGAGGTCATCTTGATGAACGTTTTTTTTCTGGCCATAACCCTCCAGCTCAGGTGAGCCTTCCTTTCTTCCTGTTTTCCATGCAGAGATTGAGAAGGAATGGAAGAGGCCATTTTTTCCTCACGCATCCATCGATTCCAGCATACGAGTTATGCCAACATCGAGGTGATGCGCAAAAGCGGTTATGAGAAGATGCCCCTATAGAGAGACGCTGCCAAGCTATATCTCTATGGGTGAGACGTCCTCTTTTAAGACTCCCTCCTTGACATCTCGCTCTAATGCCAGGGCATACGCAGCAGCAGGTCGGGCTGTCGCTTCATTGTACATGATGGTGATGCTCCAAGCATATCAGGCTGACCTGCTAAAAAAGACCTGGATGAAGGCCAGGGCCTTTCTCCTGATGAGGTAGCTGAGTGCAGTGTTTATTTCACTCGTCGATATATGTCCAGACGGTACGATAAGTCTGGTTTCGGCTTCATACTTCCTGGATTATGCGGCCAGGTCACAGGCTTCTGCTGGAGCCTTCTTGATCATTAGGCCCCCGGCACGGCACTGCAAAAATTTCCTGGACGTCCGGGCTGGGCTTATGCTTTCAGGCTGCCCTGTCTGGTCTACCGTATCTAGGTCGTCCTGAGGGGCCTCCCGATCACCAGGACATACCCTCTTGCTGAGGCATCGAGCGGGAAGTATAGGTGGCATTTGCGAGAACCTTCTTGTGTAATGCTGTCTCAGGCAGTGCTCCCCTCACCTTAGAGTTAGTTGTATATCTGTGAGCAGATGCTTGGAAAACTCTTGAATCCATACTATGGTAAGTGCACACATATAAGCTTTGCGCACTTTCTAAAAATCCACATAAGTGGTAAGTGTGCATGTTATGCTTTGCCCACTTTTCTGAAATCCTGTATGGTAAGGGTTACGCGTTATTAGCCTCGTTCCCTTTTTCTGAGTTGGTTCAGACCCCGGTACCTTGGGTTCCACTCAACTAGTGTGTCTCTGTCGACACACTCTGGAAGCATCACTCCCCTCACCATTAAGGGTTATTGTGAGCATGGTGCTTTCCTTCGAGCATTTAATTCTCTCTGAAGAGTTGGATTCCTCGCTCCATGGGAGGTTCTTGTGGTAGTGCTGAGCAGTGCTCCCCTTTTATAAAAGGGTTACCTATGAGCACGATGCTCCTTCTGAATTCGGACTTCTCCTCTCATGTGAGAGTTGAGTTCTCTGTTTTTCTCAGAGCACCTGGAACCAGCAGCATCAGGCGAGCTAGGCCCTTCCTCTGCCTCTCTGATGCGCTGAGTTTTTTGGCTAGCTTGCAGTACACTTACCCTTCTGATTCTAACAATCACGCTGTAGGTCGTGCCCCCCCTCTCACTGAGAGCTGGGTTTGTGCTCCCTCAGCTAAGGTAAATTACTGCTAGCAGTTCCAGCATTGAAACATGCTGTAGGTCGAGCCCCCTTCTCGACTGAGAACTGGGTGTGTTGCTCCCACAGCTAAGTAAATTATTGCTAGCTGTTCCACCATTGGAACAGGCTGTAGGTCGAGCTCCCTCTCTATTGAGAGCTGGAAGTTTGCTCCCTCAGCTACAGATTTACTGCTAGCCACTCCAGCATTATAAGCCTTAGATCGAGTTGATGACTTCTCAAACATAGCGTTTTGGGATGCACCATTTCCATCTATGGGCTGCTTTTTCAGAGTGCCATGAGAACCCCTTAGAATGGTATTTTTCAAATCCATGTTATGGTAAGTGTGCACGTGAAGTCTTTGTACACTTTCTAAAATCCACACTGTGGTAAGTTCGCACTCTAGTACTCTGCGTTCTTTTCTAAAATCCTGTATGGTAAGAGCTACGCGCAGCAGCCTCGTGCTCTTTCTGAGTGGTTTAAAACCCCGGTTCCGCCTTGGGCACCACTCCATTTATGTATCCTCTGGATACCTACTTTAACAGGGTGTTGCTACTAGGGGTCTGTTGAGACAGTTCCTTTAGCATATGCAGAGTGTGCGGTAGCCCCTGTGTGACAGGCCAAGACTTGATATGATTCTTGGCTCTTGGTCGTATTCCCTTAAAGGAATCTATTCCTGATTCCAAGCCTTGAGCTTTACCCCGGGTCCAGGAGTTCTGGCTCTAACAGGTAAGTTTATTTAGGTATGTAGCCTAGGCCTTTGGCCGTAGGGAATAATGTCACTGACAGCCGTCTAACGTCCCGGGGGTAACTCCCATGGCAATATGGTAGAGTTGGTACTTAGTGCTCGCCATGGTTTCTGGCATGCACTCCCCTCAGCATGGTGGCGTGGGTATACCGTTCCCCATAGCGACCCCTAGAGGATGCAGTTCGAAGTTCCCATGAAAGGGAACGTCTCAGGTTACTTATGTAACCATGGTTCCCTGAGTAGGGAACGAGACACTGCATCCTCTAGGTTTCTTGCCATGCTGCGGACGCAAGCTTCAGACGAAGAAGTGGATGATGTGTTCTCCCGGTGCCTATTTATACTATAGTCGCACCTGTAGTGACGTCATGGCTGTCACCGGCCAACGTGTTGTTGGTGTTTTTTCAATGTATGCTTCAGACACGGGTCACGACGAGGCATTCCCCATAGCGACCCCTAGAGGACGCAGTGTCTCGTTCCCTACTCAGGGAACCATGGTTGTATAAGTAACCTGAGATGTTTTATAGTAATGTAACTTTAATGTGGCAATGGTAATGGCTGTTGTTTTACACTGGGTTATTATTGTTAACAAAAAATAAATCAAAAAACATTTTCATTACTTGAAATAAAAAAAACATTACCTGAACTAAAAAAGTCAATATAAATTTTTTTTTTATTAACTTATTTTATTTAAGCTAGTTGCAACATTTATAATGTGCACAGTTTAACTTGAAGTACTAAAAAACAACTAAAACTGAAATAAAAATGAATAAAAACGATATATTTTTTTTAAAGTAGTTAAAAAAATGACAAACACAAAATTACTAATACTATAAAATTAAAATGGAAAATATAAAAACTGCAATAGTATATTAATGATACTAAAATAACAAGGGTTTTACAGACCATTTATTGCAATCTATGGTTATCTTAGATCCTGGTGCATAAAACTGTCCATCATGTTTACACGGGCAGTTATCTGGTTTAACACAGTATCCTCTGGCATCATCCAATAGACCTGAAGGACACTGGCAGCCAGACTGACAGTCCAGTGAGAACTGGAAAGAAGGGAAGAAAACATTATGTACAAGCAAAATGCTGTTATCCACACTAATAACACCATCAGCAAATCAAACCCAAGTGATAGACTTTGGTAAAGAAAAAGAGAGTTGGAATCTGCACACTCACACAGTCAACTTCCTGTTGCAAACAAGTCTTTGCACACTCCAATCCATGTTCATCTGGGGCTGCTGTACTGCAGTTGAAGAAAACCTTCGGAGAGGAACATCCTGCAAAAGATACCAGACGCAGATGCTGCATCATTCATGTACTTTTTATATCAGAAACCATATTTAAAGACTGTTTACAACAGATGTTGAGCAATTTCGCAGAGAAGGGTGTACTTTCATATTACTATTTTGTATTATATTATATTATATAAAATAAACTATAATTGTTAAATTAGTATTTATTATGTACGATAAATTTTGATCTCATTATGGCGAGCACTAGCAAAGCGTTTAAGGATGTGTGCATCAGTGTTGACGTTGTTTGACATCTGATGACACACGATCTATGCGTTATTTGTTTGGGCGAAGAGCACGCACGCGATGCCTCCGAGGGGGTTTCCCTTTCGTGATCGTCGGCTGTGCACGAGAGTGAGCCGCTGGAGGATGATGTTATTTCATTAACATTGTCTGATTCAGGGGCCAGTGCTCTGCTGGGATGTCTGAGGAGGGCAAAGAAGCTGAGGCTGAGCCTTCCCAATCCTCCTGTCCTGCGTATGATGAGCTTTTGGAAATTATGGATCGCGCCACGGCAAGAAGCGTGTGAAGAAAGTGACGTCGCGAGACCTCCCCCGCCCGCGGGTAGGGGAAGGAAGAATCGCGGGTCAAAGGAAGGTAAGTAAAAGACCTAAGGGATGTCATCCAGACAGGGAGTCAGCGCTTTTGTCCGGATCAGAGTGATACCTCAGTATCTATTCATTTCCTTCGGGGGTCTTACATCTGCCCTTATCTTCACCTTCCTAATTTCCCCGTAACCACCATCTCTCCACCTGACCGAGGAATTTCCTGCATTATAGTGTCCTATGCTGGACCTATTAGGTTTGGTTGGTTCTATGGCTTCATAGTGAGCGACCCCTAGAGGACGCAGTGTCTCGTTCCCTACTCAGGGAACCATGGTTACATAAGTAACCTGAGACGTTATTTACTATCTGTAAGCTAACTTGTGCAGCAATATGTGACCCTGGACCACAAAACCAGTCATAAGGGTCAAATTTTTGAAATTGAGATTTATACATCATCTGAAAGCTGAATAATAAGCCTTCCATTGATGTATGGTTTGTTAGGATAGGACAATATTTGGCTGAAATACAACTATTTGAGTATCTGGAATCTGAGGGTGCAAAAAAATCTAAATACTGAGAAAATTGCCTTTAAAGTTGTCCAAATGAAGTCCTTAGCAATGCATATTACTAATCAAAAATGAAGTTTTGATATATTTACAGTAGGAAATTTACAAAATATCTTCATGGACCATGATCTTTACTTAATATCCTAATGATTTTTGGCATAAAAGAAAAATCTTTTTTGGCTATTGCTAAAAATATACCCAAGCGACTTAAGACTGGTTTTGTGCTCCAGGGTCACATATTTGCCTTCGGCCACCTTGTTCTCTAACATATCACTGCTGGCCATTAAAAATCCATATTAATTGACCACTATTTAATATTCACTGTTGTTGGTTATCAAAACCTTGGTTAGCCAGTTAATTTTAATATCACATTTGACTTGATAACTCTATAATGCCTTGGTTGCAGATGCCATGATAGCCCAGTACTAGTGATGGTAGCCTATGTAAACCAAAAGCAAACTTATTTAACCTAAGCAGTAGATGAATGTAATTTTTCATACCCAGAGTTTGGGTTTTCCAGGAACGACAGTGGAGTTTTCCATTCATGCAAACACTAGACAGAGAAATAAGATCAAACTCTATTAAAATCAAAGTTCTTGTATAGCTAGTGCACTAATACCTATATTAACATTCACTTACCAGTGTTCATCCCTAATGGTGACAGACTTGCCGGGATTAATTTTCTGTCCGTTGTGGTAACATGGACATTTTTCCATAGGTACACACAATCCATTCTCATCATGGTAGAGTCCTTCTGCACATGCACATCCATCAACAGGCACGAAGTCGACACTGCAGCTTTGGCGCTCAGAGGCGAGAGACAAACAGGTACGCTGACAGCTCTGCAGCTGATATGAGTAGTTCTGCGAGGCCGGGCAATTCTCTGTATACTTCTCTGTAGGGACCAGTTTGAAAGGCACTATGTCTTAAAGATGTATGTAGCAAAATTACATAAGCATTCTTTTAATCTTCTAGGTTAGATGAGGGATTTTCTAGCTCTTTGACACACCCAAATATGATGATCCCACTTGTAAAGGATGCCCTTCCTAAAATGTAAAGCCAGCTATATATTTTTATATACAGTACTTACATAGTGTGTGAAAAATGGTAAGCATTATATTATAATGACATGAAGTTGGCATCGGCTCATTATCATTGTACTAAAATAAAATATTATCTGGAAAATATTTAATTTAAATATTTTTTAATCCAAGATATAAAAACTGGAACTTTTAGAATTAATTTCAAATGTATTTAATATCACATTTTTATAATAAATTTGACAGATTTTTATAATAAAATTTAGAATAGAAAAAAGAATAGTGCAAAGGAAAAATTGTACGCTGTATAAAATTCTATGCATTTCTTTGTTAATGTGGAAAACAAAGTCACAATTAATCACACGATTTTCGACCAAAGGCAGAATAAAATACTTTTGATGTTTAGTTCACTGAAATTTTCCCATCATGCATCCATCTACGTTTTCAGCCATCTTACCGCACACGATTTCTCGCCAGCCTTGGAGGAATATTCCTTTAGCCGCACAGGCCCGGGAGTATGAGGAGAACACCGTACACAGACAGTCCTCACTCTTCTCACAGGTACAGCTGGAGTATTTGCATCTCTGAAAGCACATAGACATGTTGTGGAAGCTGGGATTTAGTTAGAAACGTTTAGTTTGTCATAGATTTGAAGCTAAATATAATATTTTTTATTTTAATAAAAATGAACAAAAGCACAAAACTGAAAGAAAACTATAAAACTATAAAAATAAAAGCTAATTCAAAATATTCATAAATGCTATAATACAATATAAATAATATAAAATGAATACTGGGTTGCTTAGTTGCAAAAGATTAAGAAAATGCTATAATCTATAATCTGCAACCGTTTCAGATCATACTTTGTAGTAGCTGTCTGGATTGACAGTGGCGTGACATTTGGCAAAGAGGCTCTTCTTGTCCTTCATCTCGGAACACCAGTGCTCGGCAAAGTGTTCTAAAAGCAGAAGTGGGACCAAGTCATTGTTTTGCAAGTCACAAGTAAGTCTTGAGTCTTTGCATTCAAGTCCAGAGTCAAGATAGGCAAGTCCAAGATGAGTTGCAAGTCCTCAACTTTAAGCTTCAAGTCCTAAACAAGTCATTAGTGCTGTTTGCCCAAATTAGTGTCTCTGTATTAATTACTACAGTAAATTTCAAGTCATTAATAGTCTATAGTAAGTATAATTAAGTATAATAATAATAATAAAGATATAATAATTAGTGGTGTTTCGTGGAGGAATGAATCATTGTTTGTGAACAAATCGTAGACCTAAGTGAATGAACAATTTCTATCATGTTCACTGTTTCATTTGTAAATGATTCAGTGATTTTTATGAATCAATTGAGTCAAATATTTAATAACGTGCTAATACGTAAATCAGACACTCATTTATCGCCACCTACCGACGTAGGTTTACAAAAATAGACAGCTTTAATGAAGCTGAAAAGTAAATATATAAGAATAGTTATAATATATAGGCTACAAATCTTAAATAAAAATAAGAAACCATCAGTGAATGGATTTAATAGACGGAAGGAATGAATAAATGTGTTTTCTTGTAGCTCTACAGTATATTATTTTATGTTCTTATAGGCTATTCCTTCAACAAATGTTGATAACAGCAAATTATTCAAATTTCATGCTGTCACAGAAAGGAGCGCATTATAGTGATATAGTTATAATCATCACACTGCACTGTCTTTATGTTATTCTTCATTCAGAATAAAATGTTAATATTTTAATCATCCTAATAGGGTTTGAGTTAATATATCGAGCACACCGTTCAAATGAGGCATGCAAAATTACTCACGCCAAAACTGTAGATATTCAGATTCTCAAATATATGTAAGTCAATGCATTTTGTGGCTCAAACAAATTCACAATGATCACAGTTGATGGCTTAGTTTAGGGGCTATATGCGCTAGCATGTTGTAGCCGGATTTACACCATGAGAATTCATCCATTTCTTCTGAAAGACATGAAGTGAGTGGCTGGTAAACAAGAAGATAAATAAAGTGAACTTTACAGGTAGGCTACATACAATGTGCGTTTGATGTGAAAAAAAAATCGAATTATGTTTGAAAGGTTAATTACGTTTCCATATACATCGGAGTATATTGTTATTATTATTATTACTATTATAAATGGTTTATAGTGATGATGTGCATTTTAAATGTCTGAAACATTATGTGGTTGAAAACACTGACAAGCGCTCACTGGGCAAGCCCCTCTCTGGCTCAGTGCCAAAAGCTGCTAATCATACCAGTGTGATCATACACTTCAGTAACCAGCATAGGCGTCGCTAGGCCATTAAAATTTTGCAATTACACTGAACAAAATTATAAATGCAACACTTTTGTTTTTGCCCCCATTTTTCATGAGCTGAACTCAAAGATCTAAGACTTTTTCTATGTACACAAAAGGCCTATTTCTCTCAAATATTGTTCACAAATCTGTCTAAATCTGTGTTAGTGAGCACTTCTCCTTTGCCGAGATAATCCATCCACCTCACAGGTGTGGCATATCAAGATGCTGATTAGACAGCATGATTCTTGCACAGGTGTGCCTTAGGCTGGCCACAATAAAAGGCCACTCTAAAATGTGCAGTTTTATCACACAGCACAATGCCACAGATGTCGAAAGTTTTGAGGGAGCGTGCAATTGTCATGCTGACTGCAGGAATGTCCACCAGAGCTGTTGCCCTTTCCCATTTCTTGCATGGCCAGCATACTCACCGGACATGTCACCCATTGAGCATGTTTGGGATGCTCTGGATCGGCGTATATTACAGCGTGTTCCAGTTCCTGCCAATATCCAGCAACTTCGCACAGCCATTGAAGAGGAGTGGACCAACATTCCACAGGCCACAATCAACAACCTGATCAACTCTATGCGAAGGAGATGTGTTGCACTGCGTGAGGCAAATGATGGTCACACCAGATACTGACTGGTTTTCGGACCCCGCCGGACCCCCCAATACAGTAAAACTGCACATTTTAGAGTGGCCTTTTATTGTAGCCAGCCTATGGCACACCTGTGCAAGAATCATGCTGTCTAATCAGTATCTTGATAGGCCACACTTGTGAGGTGGATGGATTATCTCGGCAAAGGAGAAGAGCTCACTAACACAGATTTAGACCGATTTGTGAACAATATATGAGAGAAATAGGCCTTTTGTGTACATAGAAAAAGTCTTAGATCTTTGAGTTCAGCTCATGAAAAATGGGGGCAAAAACAAAAGTGTTGCGTTTATAATTTTGTTCAGTGTAGTTCCATAAACTGTACACGAATTCGTGATCGCCTCAGTCCCCTTTAAATTTCATGTGAAAACAGCGGCAGACTTCGATCTGCCCGTCTTTCAGCGCGTTCTTTTTCAATCCGCAGGCTGCGGCGGCGCAGAGCGAGAAAAAGAGGACAAGGTGTGTGTTTATCGATAGATTGTTATAATATCCGCATCTGTGCAGTTCTGTCATAAATACAGTTTACAAAATATCATGGGGGAGCAATCGGTTCCCCATCTACTGTAGCCTTCCCCATCTAAGTTTTCGCTGTGTTCACCCCACATTACAACACAGGTTTCCTCCAGTGAAAATGAAGCACATATGAATGCATATACTTTATAAAACGATGTTGCCATTTTCATTTGAATACATATATAGGAATATACCTTCTAAAAACAAAAAATAGAGTTGTGATTGGCTGGTTACCAGGGGAGTAGTCTCAGCCTCAGTCACGCCCACGGACTGTTGGCTAAAAGTGGAAACACTTCAGGAGTTTCGAAGTCGTCGTCGGATTGGTTGAATTATACAGGATTTCCGATAGACGTGCGTGTCGCGTTCTTTAACGTTCCGCCTGGAAACAAAGATGCCGTGATGCCAAATCCCCTCACGAAAGTAGAAAGCCGTCATGTTTACAACTGTGACGACGAATGCTTATCAGGATCAACTAAATACTGGATTTTCAAAAGTATGTGAAATATTTAAAGTTCGCGGCATAGAATCTTTAAAATACGTCCGAGAGTTTTATGCACCAGTTTGTTATTGTGTCGACATTTCCACGCCCAGAAACGTGACGATGAACGAAACAAACTGTGATTGGTTGTTTGACATGCCTAGGCCGGTGTAAGCTGCCATGGATTCCAGATCTTCAGTCTTCAGAGATTTGAGACTTGAGT
This sequence comes from Sinocyclocheilus grahami, assembly GCF_001515645.1. Taxonomy (NCBI): domain Eukaryota; kingdom Metazoa; phylum Chordata; class Actinopteri; order Cypriniformes; family Cyprinidae; genus Sinocyclocheilus; species Sinocyclocheilus grahami. Next base: position 92,909 of record NW_015506129.1, on the reverse strand, counting down.
CCAAGTCAAGTCTCGAGTCATGTGACTCGAGTCCACAATGGTATTTTAAGCAAAACTTAACAACAAAATGCATAAATGAACAGATACCATGTAGACTAGCACCACAATCAACAACCTGATCAACTCTATGCGAAGGAGATGTGTTGCACTGCGTGAGGCAAATGATGGTCACACCAGATACTGACTGGTTTTCGGACCCCGCCGGACCCCCCAATACAGTAAAACTGCACATTTTAGAGTGGCCTTTTATTGTAGCCAGCCTATGGCACACCTGTGCAAGAATCATGCTGTCTAATCAGTATCTTGATAGGCCACACTTGTGAGGTGGATGGATTATCTCGGCAAAGGAGAAGAGCTCACTAACACAGATTTAGACCGATTTGTGAACAATATATGAGAGAAATAGGCCTTTTGTGTACATAGAAAAAGTCTTAGATCTTTGAGTTCAGCTCATGAAAAATGGGGGCAAAAACAAAAGTGTTGCGTTTATAATTTTGTTCAGTGTAGTTCCATAAACTGTACACGAATTCGTGATCGCCTCAGTCCCCTTTAAATTTCATGTGAAAACAGCGGCAGACTTCGATCTGCCCGTCTTTCAGCGCGTTCTTTTTCAATCCGCAGGCTGCGGCGGCGCAGAGCGAGAAAAAGAGGACAAGGTGTGTGTTTATCGATAGATTGTTATAATATCCGCATCTGTGCAGTTCTGTCATAAATACAGTTTACAAAATATCATGGGGGAGCAATCGGTTCCCCATCTACTGTAGCCTTCCCCATCTAAGTTTTCGCTGTGTTCACCCCACATTACAACACAGGTTTCCTCCAGTGAAAATGAAGCACATATGAATGCATATACTTTATAAAACGATGTTGCCATTTTCATTTGAATACATATATAGGAATATACCTTCTAAAAACAAAAAATAGAGTTGTGATTGGCTGGTTACCAGGGGAGTAGTCTCAGCCTCAGTCACGCCCACGGACTGTTGGCTAAAAGTGGAAACACTTCAGGAGTTTCGAAGTCGTCGTCGGATTGGTTGAATTATACAGGATTTCCGATAGACGTGCGTGTCGCGTTCTTTAACGTTCCGCCTGGAAACAAAGATGCCGTGATGCCAAATCCCCTCACGAAAGTAGAAAGCCGTCATGTTTACAACTGTGACGACGAATGCTTATCAGGATCAACTAAATACTGGATTTTCAAAAGTATGTGAAATATTTAAAGTTCGCGGCATAGAATCTTTAAAATACGTCCGAGAGTTTTATGCACCAGTTTGTTATTGTGTCGACATTTCCACGCCCAGAAACGTGACGATGAACGAAACAAACTGTGATTGGTTGTTTGACATGCCTAGGCCGGTGTAAGCTGCCATGGATTCCAGATCTTCAGTCTTCAGAGATTTGAGACTTGAGTCCAAGTCAAGTCTCGAGTCATGTGACTCGAGTCCACAATGGTATTTTAAGCAAAACTTAACAACAAAATGCATAAATGAACAGATACCATGTAGACTAGCATTAAACATGTGCACCAACTATTTTTATGTATAAATACTGGCTGATGCAACAGTATTAGAAGAATTCTGCCAGCTGTTGATGTAGTTTTGATTAAGTAGGGCTGTGCAAAAAATCGAATGCGATTTTCATGCGCATATCGTCAGTAAAGCCGCTTCTGGTGATTAGTAGTAAATCTCCAGCACGTGCTTTCAGATGGCGCGGCATTTACAACACAGAGCCGTAGTTCACTGACAAGCTACACAAAATTGCATTCAAAATCGGCAATGAATCGCATGCGATTTTGAACGCGATTTTGTGTAGCTTGTCAGTGATCTACGGCTCTGTGTAGTACATGGTGCTCCATCTGAAAGCACATGCTGGAGATTTACTACTAATCACCAGAATGATGATTAGTGATTACTGATGAGATTCGCATGAAAATCGCATTCAATTTTTTGCCCAGCCCTGTGATTAAGGTTTGGTTAAAATTAATTTGTGCACTTCTAAACCCTTCTGTAGATGTATACAACAAATAAAATATGAAACTGAAACTGTCCACCCTGACTTCAGAATCAAAAAGTCTCTCACCGCTGTCACTACTGTAGGAACAGGGGTCGTCCATTCTCTCAGTACGGTCGGGGCAGTTGGACTGGGCCTTCCAGGCGTTTGCGAAGGAAACCGGTGTACCCTCCACCACTCCCTGAGGGGTCTTGAGATCATCTGACAGCACTTTGTTAAAATTTCCACAGATACCTGCATAAACACAGAAATCACACATCATTGGCTATCATGATGGATTCACTTTGTAATTCAGATGTTGTATCATGCGTTTTAAGACAGAGGTCTCACCACAAGTCTTGCCCTGGAAGCTTTGGTCCACAGTGATGTACACCTGCATAAGAGGCACCAGCTGTACTTGCACCTGCAGCCCAAAGCTGGTCTGAAGCATGATGTGAAACGATGACGGCATGAACACTGTGAAGTCAGCTGAGAGAAAACAGTCAAAGTGTTTGAAAAACACTTCATATATATTTTTAGCACATAGGCTCTAAAACACAGAAAATAAATAAAGAGCTTCTTCTCCCTCACCTGTCATGTAAGGAAGTGTAACGTCTGCATTGTGCTGTACCGTCCCATCAGGTTTAATAATCAGAGCCTGAAGAAGAAAGAGCACAGTGTGACACTGAAGACTAAAATTTCATACACTGCAATCACAGGAATATACCACATTTTCAAATATATTAAAATAGAAAAATAGTTGCTTTAAATTGTAATAATATTTAACAGTATTGCTGTTTTGATTGTATTTTCAATCAAATAAATGCAGCCTTGGTAAGCATAAACATTTTAAAAAATCTTACTGATCTTAAACTTTTGAGCAGTACTGTAATATGCACATCTCATTAACACTCAAACTGTCAAAAAGACTTGTATGCTATAAAAGCCAAATATACAAGATTGTGGAAGTAGAGAGGTGTACGCACATTTTTCATGTCGTTGTTAAAAAGCACCACAACAGACTTTAAACAGGTATCAGTTTGATGAGTAAAACAAGGAACAATCTGACCCAATATGATGAACCTGGACTCCTTACAGTCCTACAAAAAGAAATGCAGACGTTGACATTTATTAGGAATTTCACATATTCCTAAAGCATGGATACAAAAATAACCCCAACATGTCTTAACAGTTAAATAAGGTGTAGTTAGTAACTAAAACACTCTTACTTTTGAGAGCACATATTTACAGTCTCCATGGAAAGTGAATTCTTTCCCGTCAAAGGTGGTGAAGTGTGATCCTTCCTCTACAGCGCACAGGCCAGGGCCGGGAATACTCGTACAGATCCAGTTTCCCTCCGCACATATACTAATTACACAATACAATTACAAACAGATGCTGAAAACAATGAGCTTCAGATGCTAACTAGATAAATCACAGTTCTGATGATTTTATATATTTATAAAATTGCAGTTTTTCCCATACATCCAATGTCATCATAGTTTAGCATTTTGTCAGGTATATGCAGTTAATAGTAATATTGACGAATATAAATATTTTTCTTCTATACAAGTAGTAAAAGACATGAAAGGGGACAGAATGCACTGGGATAAAAAAAAAAGTGCCATACATATCCATAATTGGAATAAGAGAACCGAGTTAAATGTGTTTTATACCATTCTTCCTCATCTTTGCGTAGGATCTCTCCTGTGCTGTAGATGCGGTCATGCTTGCACTGACACTTTTCTGCTGGGATGCAGCCCGTGTTTGAGATGTCATCAAACACAGTTCCTATAACGAAGACACAATGCATCATCAACTTTATGTGGTTCTTCAAAAATTACATAAAAAACACTAATATTGTGAAACCTTATTACAATTTAAAATAATAAATATTTTTTTAAACATAATTTATATATGTGGGGCAAAGATGAATTTTTAGCAGCCATTACTCCAGTCTTCCATGATCCTTTACTCAAGAAAAATGTCTTATTATCGTTAATGCTGAAAACAGTTGGGCTACTTACTCTTTTCAGGATTCTTCAAAAATATAAATCTTTTGTAACATCATACAGTAAATGTCTTTACTGTCACTTTTGATCAATTTAATGCATCCTTGTTGAATAAAAGATTCCTTAAAAAAAAAAACACCCCAGACTTTTGAACAGTAGTTTATATTAATAAATAGTGGTTTATATTATATAAATAGTGTTACTGACCTGGCGGACAGAAGCAGCCATCTATGTTGTGTTCCTCACACAGTGTGTTTGTGTCTTTGTGTGAGCATGTGTCCATACAGGGGGAGCCGCTTTCAGAATGTACCATATTGTACGGGCATGTCACAGCTGCATGAGAATACAAGACACACAGAGTCTTTACATCTGCTTATAATAAGAAATAAAAACAAAGGAACAGCTCAAGAGAGAAGAATCCCATTATCAAGGTACTTACCACAGAAGTTTGCCGTTCTCCAGGACGGCGGAGTTCCTCCAGCGTGAGAGCACTGACGTGAATATTCAGACAACGTCGCACAGAGCGCAGAAGTGTTGGTGTCTTCATCTTCAGGTTGACGTAAGCAAATATCATTTGTACAGGCCTTGATATACGGCTCACGGTTCAAAACCCTGCTACAAGAAGACCATTTTTCATCCTTCAAAAGGTCTGCACAATCTGCCTGCTGTTGTGAAAAGGACATGAAATATCTTGAATCTCAAAGGTTCATATTAGGTAACAATACTGGAATTCTGAGTTGCTGTTGGGACATAGAGGGAGTGACTAACAAATTTAATTTGAAATGATCAACTTTCTTCTGTAACTTACAAATTTTTCACATTTGTTAACCACATTTTGCTCATCGTCGGTTTCAAAAGGATCTTTGCAGGCATGTGTTGGGTTGGGAACTCTGTGCATATTACCAAACTCAGCATAGCCAACCTTCCATCCTGCAATAAATAAGACACTTGGAGATCTTGGATATTCTTAAAACTCTTGGAGATTCATCAAATTAGAAATCCATGAGGATGGAATAATCATTTATACTGTTCATAATTGGCCAAATAATGACTAAGAAATCAGGCTGTAAAAGTGACTTACCTGATTCAATGAACTCACTATAAACTGGGACGCCATTGAAATCGCCACACAGCCCACAAGTGCGATTGGAATATTTGGAGTCGAGTTCCACCTAACAAAGGACCACATAGAACTTCATTGTTAGATCATTTGACAATATTTTTGGCCATTTGGATTTTATGTCAGTATTAATGTTATGTGATCAGAGCAAGCAAAACACTGGAATATGGAATAGCCATCATTTGTGTTCAGTCTTGTGGGGAAAGGCCAATGCCAGCCCTTGGAAACAGTACCATGGTACAATGATGGTAATAATACAATGGTACCAAATGATACTATATATACCATGGTTTTTGCATGGTCCTCATTTTTGTCAGTATACACCAGTGAATATTACTTGCAGACTGAAATTCAGTATTGGAAACAACCATGTTCATAAGGACGGATATAGCTACTGTACATTTCAGTGTGTAACAGAACATTGCCTTATATAGCATTTTCACTTCACATGTTGCTTTGTCTTGCACAATATGCTAAATCATTCAGTCCGGTCACTCCCTTGAAATGTCTCCTACTGGTTTCCTGTGGCGTAAACTAGTTATACCTCAATTAAAAACTTGTGCAATAAATAAATTCTGCTCCTTCAACTTCTCAAAAAGATTATAAACGTCAAATTTAAAGCCATAAAAGCCAAACACCTGTTCTTGAACATTTTGTCTACCTCTGACTAGAAAACGCCATCTCCAACGTGATTTTAAAGTACTGGGTCTGTCTATCATGTATTTCGCCGTTTCAATTATTAACAGTAGTCCCGCCCATCAGTGAGGTTGGTATTCAGGTGGGACATACGGAAAATACGGTGATTGACATTGCATTGACAACAAATGACTCATGCGAGCCGGTTCTTTTAGTGAATCAAAAACACAGAGCGATAGCACATAGCAGTATAGTCTGAACTAACAAATGACTCATATTGTTAGTACCGATTCTATCCACGAATCGCTTATCTGACTCAATTACTGAACTGTTGTCCATCTTGGAAGGAATTAAGCAAGTTAAGTGTATTTTAGGTTTGTATCTGAAATAATTCTGATATCCATTTTAAAAACCTGTAGTTAAATATGTACTTTTGTAAGAGTCATTTTGAGTTCATGATGAGCCACACTAGCCGATAACCTCACCATAACAGCATCCTCTTTTATGCTAAATCATTCAGTCCGGTCACTCCCTTGAAATGTCTCCTACTGGTTTCCTGTGGCGTAAACTAGTTATACCTCAATTAAAAACTTGTGCAATAAATAAATTCTGCTCCTTCAACTTCTCAAAAAGATTATAAACGTCAAATTTAAAGCCATAAAAGCCAAACACCTGTTCTTGAACATTTTGTCTACCTCTGACTAGAAAACGCCATCTCCAACGTGATTTTAAAGTACTGGGTCTGTCTATCATGTATTTCGCCGTTTCAATTATTAACAGTAGTCCCGCCCATCAGTGAGGTTGGTATTCAGGTGGGACATACGGAAAATACGGTGATTGACATTGCATTGACAACAAATGACTCATGCGAGCCGGTTCTTTTAGTGAATCAAAAATACAGAGCACATAGTAGTATAGTCTGAACTAACAAATGACTCATATTGTTAGTACCGATTCTATCCACGAATCGCTTATTTGACTCAATTACTGAACTGTTGTCCATCTTGGAAGGAATTAAGCAAGTTAAGTGTATTTTAGGTTTGTACCTGAAATAATTCTGATATCCATGTAAAAAACCTGTAGTTAAATATGTACTTTTGTAAGAGTCATTTTGAGTTCATGATGAGCCACACTAGCCGATAACCTCACCATAACAGCATCCTTTTTATTCCACTTGACAGTGATACCCATTTTGGAATAGAGTCTGGTGTAAATTGTGTTCTCTTCCACAAGAATCCCTGCGACGTGCACAGGCAGCGTTACTCTGAACAAGAGAAAAGATTCCAATGTAAAAATTGACCAATCAGAATACATTTTAAAGCCTTTTAAAGCTGTGAGAGCAAATAAGCAGCCAGATGGGTTTCCCAGAATCTTACTTTTCTCCATTGACTACGACCTGTTTCTCTGTCAACTCAACACCAATGTCATTGATGGTAATCGACACCCTGCTGATGTTTGGGCCAGTGCTGTGTTCTGTTCTCTTCACGTGAACTGAGAACTGGCGAATGAGGCTTTGGCAGTCAGACACCAGGTTATACTCGCATGTGCCTGGGAACTGATACACGTCTCCATCAAATGTCTTGAAGTGGAAGTTTCCCCACATGCTGCAGATGCTGTTGACATGGTTACTGGTATAGACTGCAAAAAAAAAAAAAGGAAAAGTTTGACTTAATTTGGAAAATTTTGAGATAATTTAAAGCATTTGGGGAATTTTTGTTCTTCTACCACAGCCCATAAATTAAAATGTCATTTATTAAAAATAAATTAAATAAAAATTTCTATAAGTGGCATTTCAAATGTTGATCACTGAAATAATGCATGTAAAACATGTAATGTATTATTAAAAATCCATGCTTACAGCAGTTATATAACTGTGTTTAGATTTGAATTATATGTCCTTAAACTTTAATTACAATTATGCTCTCTGTTTGCAAACTCAATTCAAATTCAGTAATTCAAATGACATTCTCATATAATTCCTGATTTGGTCACTTTTACATTTGTACTAAAACAGTCGATCCACAAATTTATGCAAAGTTGATCAAACTGAACTTCAAGTCACCATGAAGGGAAGTAAATCAGCTTTGTCACTTTTCACAACTGAAAATATTTTGTAACTTCTAAGGCAAGTCATCAATGGCACTGATAGCATCAGGTTCAGGTGATGAAACTATGACCTCCACAACAGTCATCAGCTAGTTGGTTCTTTTTTCTTTCTTTCCAGATGCTGATACCAGTGCTGTTTCCAACCACATCATCAAGCTATTTGCACCAACGTTGCCATGGTCAAGGTTACAATCCTCAAGAAACATATAATGATTTTTAAAAAAGCTGTGAATTTAACATTTTATTTTTTTTAAGTTAATAACTGATGTTCATACTCAAATGCTAACACACTTAAACATTTTTTTAAATAATATAAAAAAATAAAATAAAATAATAAAAACACATTTGTGGGTATTTATTCAAATATGGGCATGTTTGACTCTGTGGACCTTAGGAAAATACCTAGGAAAATAATTAGTTCCAAATATAAAAGATTTATCATCAAAGATTTTAGAGTATTAAAGAATAAAATCAAATAAACAAGACAGATGAAACCCCTCAAGAATCATTTCAAGTAGGTTTTTTTTTGACTGAAAGTTAAGTCTTACCCATCTTTGAATCAACTTGAATCCCGGTAAGCACCAGAAGCAGTATACAGACTGTGGATGTTCTCCACTCCATGGTGGGAGGTGAGAGAGGTCTACAGGTAGAGCTCCAGTACTGTTGGATTTCTTTTCATACCGTCTTTTATATCATTTCTCATTCATATTTCTCTCCCCACCCTGCAGGGAGGGTCTGCCAGCTTTCTGTGATGTATGTGACAGAAAAAAGTCAACCTGCTATTACAAAAGTCCAGTGATGGCATGTGTGTGTGTGTGTGTGTGTGTGTGAGAGCAGCAGTTTCTCTGCCACTCTAAACGATGTTTGATGAGACGTTTATTAAAATGTATTTAATGAATATTATATTTATAGCAGGGTGTGACTAATTTACAGCTTCTGTGTACATGTGTGATGAGGATTAGTAAAAATATCATTCACTCCTAAAACCTGCAAAATAAATATACAATGCATGATTAACAAACCATTCAGCAGCTGATATGGAGAATGAGATGAAGACTAATGGTCTTGTGTAAATAACTAGAGTCTTAAGTGTCCTGAGTTACTTTGTAGACCTACATATGAATTTCTCAAGTAGGATATGATCTTAAGTGTGTCAAAATAATCACATTTTCCATCAAGCTTGCAGCAAAATGCCAGTAAATGTTGAGTGATCACATATATGATTGCGTGTGAGGTTTGAACATCCTGTCTGTGATGCAGATAATCTGACGTTCAGCATCTTTGCAGGTACACAGGTGTGTCTCAAGTTTCTGAATCACCTCTGCTTTCACGAATTAAAACAAACTGACCATTCCTCATTTGGCAGCGCTCATATCCTGATCCTTTTCTTGATCAAGATTTTAGACTTGTAAGAAATGTGATGTCTTGCATAACCATTTATGGGTATTTCTTCAGCTATTTTTTCAAGTATGGTTGACCTTGTGGACCTTTCGAGAAATAATTAGTTCAGCCGAAAATGAAACATTAGTCATCAAAAAGTTTTACAGTATTTATAGCAGAATAAAATAGAATAAAATAAAATAAAACAAACTAAAATTAAATTAAAATTAAAAAGGAGTCTTACTGAGGGGACACCAAACGGTAACAATATAAGACATTTCTGATTGTTATTTAGTTGCAGTAAAAATAATTACATTCATACAGACATGATTTAGATAAACATGATGCTAATAAAAAATATCAATTAAAACCTTTAAAAAAATAAACAAATAAAATAAAATACAAATTAAAAATGTATTATTGAAAGCTTATTTATTAAGCATTTGTAGCAGAATGTCTCATTTATGTATCCTAAATGTACATAAGGAAATAAGCATTTCAAATTAATATAAAATTATATCAAATCATATTAGAATTACTTAGAATTTTTATTTACAAAATAAAAACATTGATATTTACCTTTTTAATTTGTTTTCGGGATCTTAACTGGCATTGTTGTCACGCCTTTAAAATATGAAAAATCATGACATGAAGTTTCATTAAGAAGGAAATAATCCAAAATACAAATGATAATGTAATACAACACACCCTTTTATAAATTCTACTTTCAGTATATTTTATTCAAATATAATATTTTAATCAAGGTGTGGGGAAATATAAGGAAATTATACAGTAAAATAAATGACATATTATAAACATACAACTATTATAAATATGCATTTGCAATTCAATTTGCAAGCTCAAATGGATGCATGTATCAGTATACATCCATATTGTCAAATTTGATAAATGTTCTTTTTCTTACAACTTCCCTCAGTAGAGCAAAAGGCAAACATCAGGTTTTTGATGTGCATGTAAAGTGATCTAAAGTAATCTAAAGGCTGCACCTTTTTGTGACACCGCAAACGCATGTGTATAGCCAGTCTAAGAAACAACTGCTCTTCAGAAAATGCCCTTATGAAACCGGGCAACATTGTTGGCAAAGGGAGGGAACAAATATAAAACATTGATTAGATAAACCAACACTGGTTGTACTGCCTTGAGTTTCTATTGACACTGCCTCATTTGACATGTATGGTGTATATGTACAGTGTAAGACTGCAGTACATTGACTCGTTAATCATACTGAGTTCAAGACAGTTTAAGAGTAATTCCAGGGAAAGAGTAAAAAATCTGATTGAAAAAAAAAGCTAAAAACATCAAAGAAGAAAGAACTCTATTAGCCTAGACTAGCATAGGGCTGTCCCAAACCTTTATGGGGCCCTGAGCAGAATTTTACATGGGACCCCTCAGTGCCGCCAATATGACTGATTATTGTCAATGCTTGATTATTCGCACACTATAAATCTAACACACCCATTATTTGTTGTTGCTGTGTTGCTTACATCATACCAGTGTCTGCCTGGCATGTTTTTACCCTTCTAAGATTTTTAATTGTAACAGTAGTAAACCCACAAGAGTGGTCAGATGTTAATTTGCAGCTTAACATTTAGAGTCTTACAGTACTAAGTGGTATACTTAATGTGGTGTACTGAAAAGTAGCTAAATAATCCAGCAGACAATGCATTTACGGAACAGAATGTTAGTTTAACAACATAAATTCTTAAACACACATCTAAAACAACAACTCTTAATCTATAACTAGCTAATTGAGGCATAATGATATTGGAATATATGCAAAGACCCCAAAGGCAGGCTGAATAATGTTAAGCTGTTATCAGCACCAAGTTTATGAAACAGAAGCTTATTTTTATTACAAAAATATATAGGCCTACCCATGGAAATAATTTTTACACAGACGACAAAAACTTGAATCAAAAACAAGCTAAGTAAAATATTATAATATACTTAGATGTCAAGGTTATTTACGGATGTTTAATCAAACATGAACTTCCCTAAAACTAGAAGATACCCTACCTAGGCTATGGTAATTAAATATTCAGCCAGGCCCCCTCTCCCACCCCATGTTCAATTTGTCCACCCTCCACCCCAAAAACAGATCGATTTTAATCCTTTGACACGTCACACTTTGGCTGGCACTGAGGCAGAGAAAGACGTGCTCAGTGCTTTTCATAGTTTTCACATGCGATGAGGGGGAGGTCAAAGAATACTTTTTTTTTTTAAATATAGAAAATTAGATAGGAGTTTAAATGTCAATCAAAAAATATTTTCAATACACAAATATGAAGGAAGGAATTTTATTTCACTATTTACAGGGTCTCTGCAGACTTAAAAAAAATACATTTAAGGCAATTTATGACCCATTTTAAGAGCTGCACAAGTAAAATGAACACAGTATGAGTGAGGTTGGACAATGTCTATGGTAACATATAGTACTGAGCCATAAAATTACATGATTTACAGTTCAGATACAGGTTTTCACAAAAACAAAATTCTTATACAACAGCATTTCAACCTTTAGACCATTTTTATGAAAAGGGATAAATCAAGCATATAAATTGTCAATTTAAATTGTATAAATATTACTGTCTTAATTGTTTAGATTTTTAGAAGGCACATTAACTCCTTTCTCATTTACAACTCTATGTGTTTGCTGCGTAAAAATATGAGTTGATATTTGCATTGATCTGACCATAAACAGCAAGAAAGGCTTATTGGAAATGCAAATTAATTCTCTTTAGGAGCGCCGAAATAATGCGGTGTCCCCGGTAACCATTGTGCAGCAATTTGTACAAATACAGACATGTTTGTGAATAAAAAGGTTCTGTTCTGCATTAATATATCATAAATTGCTCATGCAAAAAATAATCCGTGCATATGTGGATCAGGTGACACACGTGCATTAATTGACGTCTAGTTCGAGTCGATCTTGTTCGGTTCATTTGGAATTTGAGACTTCATTTTCGCAGTTTACAGCATTTCACGTCCCCCACACATACAACTACCAACGAACAAGGCCCAGTGCAATTCATTAATGTGTACACGATTTGAAAAATTTGCAAATGTGCGTCACTTCACTGAAACAAATGCTTTTCAACCGGTGTCTGCAGAGTTAAGAATTACATTAATGTGCAGCATTTTGTTCAAATAGAGACATATTTGTGAATACAAATGTTATAGTTTTTTTTAAAGTATCATGATTTGGGCATGTAGCAATTAAAATGTGCATTTGTGGATCAGGTGAAATGCGTGCATTCATTCACATCTCTTCTGAGTCGATTCTATTTGATTCATTTGAATTTTGAGACTTTCGTTCCGCCCTTTCAGCCTTGCCCAATCCACACACACACAGCTCGCAATCCACGTGCAGCTGAGCTAAAGAAAATCATAACATACCTGACTCGTCGGCAGCTTGGGCATCTACAAACCGTCGCACAATAATAAAAACAGACCTCAGGGTATTATCTTTCACAGGTAAGACTGAACAGTTGTTTCTGTATGTTTTTTGGTCATTTTTGATCGCCGTTGTTTTCACACTGCGTGACTATCTGGGGTAGCATTCAGTTGCTGCTGTGTTCACATTGCACGATGGATCGGCGACATGGGATTTCACACTGCATGACTCCACAATAGGAAGAATCGCCGACAACTCTGTCTGGTCCGCAAACTACGTTTCACAACAAAACACACGCGAGAAGTGATAAGGAAATAACATGAGAACCTGCGTGTGTCAGACCGGAGTTCTCGCGAGCAAGACTGTAATTATTAAAAAATAAATATATATAGCCCGCAAATTGTCTGTGAGTTGATTTCCAGCTACAAGGAGAAAAAGAAGTCAAGCGTAGCGTTAGTTCTGGCAGGTCATGTTAGTCAAGCTCGCATCAGCTGACCTTCAGCTGATCCCCATCTACCTATGGGACTACGACACCTATCTAAGCATTCATATATAAGGTCCCTCAGTATTATCAGCAGTTTTCGCATTGCTCAATAGC
>NW_015506129.1:60928-78949 GCF_001515645.1 Sinocyclocheilus grahami | reverse complement strand
AGAAAGCAATGAAACAACTTAATTTCATTTAATGTACATTCAAATGACAAAACATGTATATGTCACAGTTATACTACATTAACATTAGAATTGTAAACCGAAAAAATCTATCAAATCAACAAGTGAGACAAGTGTGTTTTCAATTTCTTATGAAAATGTATACTTTTCCAAACCTAACTAAATAACTGAAGGCAGAGTTATATTTAACTCCATGTAGATCACAAACCTCTGAAATCGGTTGATAAATGTAAACGTTATCGTGTTTTTATCCAGAAAAAAACGCAGCTCGACCCCGTTTACCTCCATGTATTTTTAAGGCAGTCTTGCCTTCACAAACATGGCGGATGCGTTGACATATCGCAGCAATGGCTCAAAGCGGTCAATGAGTCGTCTAGCTATATATTATGTCTGCTGATTGGGCTGACATGTTTGACACACCCACCAAACAAGAGAAAACACATCTCAAACCCTGTCGCACACCGTTTCCAGGAAACATGTCGTTCAAACCCGGAAACTGTAGCAAAACGGTGCACACCGGTTTGAGCTTGAACTTGCTCCAGGTCTCTCGATATACAGCGGGATTCAAAATCTAAATTAAACATTGACAAAGTTTTAGGACATAGGTTTCATTATTGTCAGACAGTTGGTTTTGAAGTGTTGGTGCTCAGTTTTATTTCCACTGTAGCACTTTTCTGAAAAAAATCCAGGGGACTATATTATTGATGTTCTTTATGATGCTTTATTGTGATTTTAATTCAGTTCATTGGAAGGAAATGTACACCATTATCTCATGCATTAGTGTAACAAATAAAAGAAAAAATGCCCAGGATCCCCTTTGAGAGATAACAAAACAGACTAGAGTTAACCATACCCCTGAATCAAACCACACAGAATATACATATACAGAAAATAAATGGTGCAATATTTGCCAAAATAACTTTAGCCATTAATGCATTGTAACAATCAGCTTAAATCATCGCTATAACCATTTTTGGATATATATTTTTGAAATGTAGTGTGTCAGATTATTGAGTCATGTTCAAATTAGCAGTCAAGCAGGATCTTTTATTCAGTAGTATTCTGATCTTTACACGTCATTGGAGTGCATGTGCAGCTGTTTATGTATTTGTAGTTATGACGGATCTCGCTGCTGTTGGCACACTTCAGTGTCACCGTTTTATTGGTGAAATTCGCCTCCTTGCAGCAGGAACAGCTGTGCATCAAATCGTTCGTGTACATCGAATACCTGTGCAAGTTTCCAAGAAAACACCAGTCAGATGAGTGTAGTATAGCTGGATGAGCTTATATCAGTTTATCCTAATATACAGTGTCCCCACAAAGGTTGGCTACCGCAAATGAATGGAGTTGGATGAATGAATGGTTAGAGATTTTCCCATAGCTTTTAACAGTTTGTTGAATTGATGTTCAATTCATTATAGAAAAATTAATAAACTGAATTTAATTAGCAAAGACATATTGATATCTCTCAATCCTGCTGTTCAAGTAATACACACACACACACACACACATATATACATACATACATACATACATACATATATATATATATATATAACAGTTCTTTCTGGTCCTAGAATCTGATTGGCTGAGTGCGATATTAGAGTGATAACAGAACTCTTCCAACCGTTTCACCGTTTGTATCACTCCACTTCCGCTTGCTGTATATCTCATCACAGCGAGTGTCATGGCGGACGCCCAAATCAACTATCATTTAAAAATAATACTGTTTTTGTGTCACAGAATGTAGTTTTAAGAGTTTTTAGGTGAGAATGTACTTGTTTAGACTAGGGATGCAACAATAAATTTTTTTCAGATCTGATCCGATCCAGAAAATTCGGAGTATCGGCCAATTCCGATCCGATACCAGCGCAGTTTTTTTTTTTTTTTAATCAAAGTAGAATTTCTATACTTCTGTGTGTTGAGCTGATCGTCACTCTTTTGTGTGTTAAACGCAATCTACTAAATATAGACAACTTAATTTTAATGAAAAATAACTAATGAAATAATACATAATCTATGACAAAAATACTATTATAAACTAGGTTAAGTGGATAATTTAGCAGCAAATTTAATCTAGAAAAATCATGAGTGCACAATTTTATAAAATCTAAACATTTATTTAAATAAGATTATTTAGTGGGGAACAAATAAAAGTGAATAAGTGTAGAACTAAATCTGGTAAAATGTTACCCATTGCTCTCTGTATTGTTGTAAAATACATTAATGAAAACAAGTAAATGTATTTATATATAAATAGTAGTTTTAAGAGTTTTTAGGTGAGAATGTACTTGTTTAGACTAGGGATGCAACAATAAATTTTTTTCAGATCTGATCCGATCCAGAAAATTCGGAGTATCGGCCAATTCCGATCCGATACCAGCGCAGGTTTTTTTTTTTTTTAATCAAAGTAGAATTTCTATACTTCTGTGTGTTGACCTGATCGTCACTCTTTTGTGTGTTAAACGCAATCTACTAAATATAGACAACTTAATTTTAATGAAAAATAACTAATGAAATAATACATAATAATCTATGACAAAAATACTATTATAAACTAGGTTAAGTGGATAATTTAGCAGCAAATTTAATCTAGAAAAATCATGAGTGCACAATTTTATAAAATCTAAACATTTATTTAAATAAGATTATTTAGTGGGGAACAAATAAAAGTGAATAAGTGTAGAACTAAATCTGGTAAAATGTTACCCATTGCTCTCTGTATTGTTGTAAAATACATTAATGAAAACAAGTAAATGTATTTATATATAAATATAAACTATAAAATGAAAGACATCTCTTTTAAATGTATAGCACATTAATGAAGGCAGCAACATATGAAAGATAGAGGAGTCTTATCTATCATATGTTGCTGCCTCTATTACTGTGCAATACATTAGATTATTAATAGCCTTATAGGACAGAACAAGAAACGCTATAAATAATCTTTAATTGCGCATAAGTATTATATAATACGAAAAGCTCACAAAGTACAGAGCGTCACAAAGCGCTTATGCTCATCCCGTGCGCAGAATGATGCACGTAAGCAACACGGAGTCACAGCGCGAAGCTCCGTATAGAGAAGTTTAAAGCACAAAGGAAAGAGATATTGATCCGTAGTTTATTAAATCTGTGCGATAGTATATTGAGCCTTTTCTTTTAACAGTTTTAACTTTCAGTTATTGTGCGCTCTTGGAGAGAGTTTCATCGTCTTGACTGTCGTAACCAAACGCGACGCGCAGTTTGAATGCTGAATGGAGGATGACAGACAGCCGCAGCGGAGAGAAGAGTTTAAGTGAACTTGAATTTAATGACTTAAATATTCATCTGTACCTCACACTGACCTATGGAACGGCTTCAGAACACTTGGACTTTGAATTAATGGTGCTTTATAGTGTGTTTGTGCTTTCGTGGGGCTTAAAAATCACACAGAATAGTATAAACACAATATCGGATTTGGATTGGTTCGTCTGACCGATACCCGATCCAGCAGAAAATGCCAGTATCGGAGCCGATACCGATCCTGAGTATCGGATCGATGCATCCCTAGTTTAGAAATCAAATATGCGGTTTGTTAATAAAGATAACATCTATTTGAAAATTTGCTTTGACTTTTTCGGAGATATGAGCTCCAGTGTGTCAGTGGCCGTTCAGCGCTCATGAACCCGCTGAGAGCAGCCTCATCTCGGCCAGATCTTCTGGAATTTGCCGCTGGCTCTAATGTCTCTATAGTGGTTAAATATGAGATACAATTCTATTTGGGTAAATCTAACGGGCAGTCTTTGGCCTCAGTAATCTATTATTTGTTCCAGAGCAAATCGTTTTGGCTGAGAGCAAAAAGTCATCACGTTATATTTTATACAACTTCAATGCTGTATATCAGAGCGCTGTCTTTGTACTTTTGACTGAATTGTCCAGCAACTTTTATGATGTTTATTATTCAATAAATTATATTTTATATACATAGTAGTATTTAGTAAATTGTGTGTGTTCCTGATGGTGATTTTAGTGACATTGTTCCGCCATTAGATGGCGACAAGAGACTGTGTTTTACAAGTCAGCGGTAAAGACTTTTATATTGAAAGAGACGAAGCAGAAGTTATTTTTACTTTTAATAACAGCTAGTAAGACTCAGTTAACAAATGCACTGAGCAGCGCTGTCATCTGAAATCACCCTAAATAGATGAAAGGAGAGTACGACAAAGATATCGCTTTCCTCAGCGAACTTTCAAACTAATGTTTTATTGTGAAGATGATTGAGCTGAAGAATGAATGTTGTATCAGCCGCAGGTAATCACACTCGCTCAGTTAATCTCTCTCTCATAATACTCTACATAATACACGGCTTTTAATACAGTAATACAATAAGCTTTCAATGAAGCAACTCAACGTTCCTTCGTTACTAGTTCTAAAGTGATGGTTTCGAATTAGTAACGGAGGCTTGAGCTCATCTGTTAAACTGTCAAACTGAGATTTGAATCTTTGGCGGAAGGAAGTAGTTCTGCACAAAAGAGGGTTTTTAAAGACACTCCGTTGTTGTTTTTCTTATGTATTTACACACTCGTGCCGTCGAACTGTAGTATAAATGCGATATCACACGAGGAGACATGAGACAGCCATATCTCATGTCTACTCATGTGATATTGCTCATAAATCTTTAATTGATGGGAAATATAATTTTATCAATAACTACAAATCAACATTTGGTCCCAAACTAGCTAATCGCTACTGAGCACCAGCTAAAATGATTCTTAATATTGATAATTATTGAATGTTTATTGCTAAGTCTTCAGAAAGAAAGTCTTATGAAATATAATATGAATTATGTTAGTAGTTACTCACATCGATGTACTGTCACAGTGGCCAGTGCAGGATGTAACTTCGACATCCTCGATGGAAGTGCAACCATTGACATGCAGACGGGTGTTGCTCTTCTCAAGAACACAGTTGTTGGTGATGTTCATCACACCAACACAGTTTCTGGTTTCACCTGAGATATAATAGAGGTATGTAAACCTGTGACTTTTATGAACAATGCTGTATTTTACTGCATGCACTGCATTTTATATGGTGCAAAACATGTTATTTTTAAGTTGCTTAACATGTGTTAAATAATCTGCATAAGGCAGACAAACCATTTTAACATTAAAACAAATAGTTTGTCAGTATGTTCAGTGTAAAGAATATCTTACAGATCTGGCAACATCCATCAGTGTCAAATTTTAATGTTTCCTGTAAAGACAGAAATAATAGAACAGAAAACATTATTTAGATATGGTCAAATCTCCAGTTTTCCAAAACATATTGCACATTTTCAGGCAAAAAAAGTACATATTTTATTTTCTTGAAACAGTACACAAAATTTTCCAATCCAAAGTTCAAACAGTTAACATGGCCATTTATAGTATTAAAAGAATATTCACCCCATTGTGTCATCAGTTACTCAACCTCTTATTACTTTCTTTCTAGTATGAAACACAGAAGCTGTTATTTATAGCAGAATTTCCAAGCTGGTCTTTTTGTACAATGAAAGTGAATGTTGACCATGGCTATCAAACAAGGTTTTTGGGAATAACAACTTAAATTTTGGTCTGTTCCTCACATACTGTAAAGAAGACTTGGAATAAAGCACACGACTTTTATTGGTTACTTTTTATTTATTTATTTTTATTAAATCTGACAGCCCCTGACCCCCCATCCCCTTTCACTGTTTGGACCAACATGAGGGTGAGTAATTGATGACAGAAATTTCCCCCCTCTTTGATATATTAAACAAATCCAACTGCAACTTTTGTTTTGTTAAATAAGGAGTGTGATTCTTTGACTGTGTTAATTGTTTTGAGAGCATTTACTTTAGTCTGGAGAAATGTGAAAAAAAAGTAAAGAAAAATTGTAATACATCAAAGCCAAACATCCAAACTTAAGCAGTAGCATAAAGCAACAGTAATACAGAATACAAGTTTACAGGTTTACAATCCTTTGGATTAACGTCGGGGCATTTTTTTATGCTCTCCACAATCACAAGTGAGTTATTAACTTCATTGCAGGTACCAGTTGTACATTTAAACTTGTACGCCTCGTGAGCCTAAACAGAAAGGCAGAGAGGCTATATGAGATTGAAGAACAACTAAGATAATTTATCTGATGAGCTGAAAGAACGAGGAAAACATTGACAAAATTTGGCGATGTACCTGGAGAGTATGTCTGCTGTTGTCCGGCGCATTATAAATACAACATCTTTGTCTACACATTCCACAGCACTCTCCTTCTTGTTTCACATATTCAAAGCACTTGAAGGGTAAAAAGTTTGTAGTTTAATAATTCATTCCTTTTGACAGACTCATTAAAATGAACCAGAGCCAGATTCACAAAACATTCAAATCTCCTAAACTCTTATTTTCTTCTTATTTTGTAATTTAAGAATAAAATTAGGAATATTTTGTATTACCAAAAATACTTTTACTTAAGATTGTTCTTAAGACAAAACTTAAAAAGAATTCCAATTCTTGAAGAGAATGTTTTATTAAAAATCATTGCAAATAACTTCTTAAAGATATTAGAAATTGAATCTCTTTTTTTTCTTATGAAG
Organism: Sinocyclocheilus grahami; assembly: GCF_001515645.1. Classification (NCBI taxonomy): domain Eukaryota; kingdom Metazoa; phylum Chordata; class Actinopteri; order Cypriniformes; family Cyprinidae; genus Sinocyclocheilus; species Sinocyclocheilus grahami. The sequence continues at coordinate 72,342 of NW_015506129.1, read as the reverse complement.
ACTTTGTGAATCCAGCCCTAGTTCTTAGGAATAATTTGGCCATGATTAGGACATAATGGCTCGCACTGTGTTCTGTTGTGTGCTAGTGAACAAAGCTACATCACCACTGTAGAATCAATTAAGGAAGCCGGTACTGCATCAGAAAATGACAGGCATACAAAACACATAGAAAACAAGTGTGTCATGTGTGGAGTATAAGCTAGTGATTTTACTTACAGGATTACAGTCACGTGAACTTGAGTAAGTGCACTTCTCATAGCTCTTCTCGGTCACGAGTGAGCCATCAATTTCACGACAGGTAACATTTCCACATTTGTAAATGTGGACTTCTCCAACCTGACAAAAGACAGACAGACTCCATTGTGATGGAAGAACAGAGCAGATTCATTGTCTGATGAACTAAAAGAATGAAGAAAAGTTCATAAATGTTTACAAATGTACCCGCATTCTATATGTGGTGTTGTCTGCCATGTAAGTACAGTTCTTCAGTACACACTTTCCACAGCAGTCTTCTTCTTGTTTCACATATTCAGAGCCCTTGAAGGGTAAAAACACGTTTGCAGTTTAATAGTTCATTCCTTTTGACAGACTCATTAAAAAGAACCAGAGCCAGATTTACAATCTTATCTCTTATTTTCTCTATTTTCTAATTTAAGAATAAAATTAGGAATATTTTGTATTACCAAAAATACTTTTTTTTTTAAAGATTGTTCTCAAGACAAAACTTAAGAAGAATTCAAATTCTTGAATAGAATGTTGTTAAAAATCATCATAAATAACTTCTTAAATGTAGAAATTTAGTATCTTTTTTTCTTAAGACGACTTTGTGAATCCAGCCTTGGTTCTTAGGAATAATTTGGCCATGAAAAGGACATAATGGCTCACACTGTGTTTGCTGTTGTGTGCTAGTGAACAAAGCTACATCACCACTGTAGAATCAATTAAGAAAAACTGTATTGCGTCAGAAAATGACAGGCATAAGAAACACATAGAAAACAAGTGTGTCATGTGTGGAGTATAAGCTAGTGATTTTACTTACAGGATTACAGTCACGTGAACTTGAGTAAGTGCACTTCTCATAGCTCTTCTCGGTCACGAGCGAGCCATCAATTTCACGACAGGTAACATTTCCACATTTGTAAATGTGGACTTCTCCAACCTGACAAAAGACAGACAGACTCCATTGTGATGGAAGAACAGAGCAGATTCATTGTCTGATGAACTAAAAGAATGAAGAAAAGTTCATAAATGTTTACAAATGTACCCGCATTCTATATGTGGTGTTGTCTGCCATGTAAGTACAGTTCTTCAGTACACACTTTCCACAGCAGTCTTCTTCTTGTTTCACATATTCAGAGCCCTTGAAGGGTAAAAACACGTTTGCAGTTTAATAGTTCATTCCTTTTGACAGACTCATTAAAAAGAACCAGAGCCAGATTTACAATCTTATCTCTTATTTTCTCTATCTCGGTCACGAGCGAGCCATCAATTTCACGACAGGTAACATTTCCACATTTGTAAATGTGGACTTCTCCAACCTGACAAAAGACAGACAGACTCCATTGTGATGGAAGAACAGAGCAGATTCATTGTCTGATGAACTAAAAGAATGAAGAAAAGTTCATAAATGTTTACAAATGTACCCGCATTCTATATGTGGTGTTGTCTGCCATGTAAGTACAGTTCTTCAGTACACACTTTCCACAGCAGTCCATGCATAAAACCTCCTTCATATTCATGACATGTGTCATGTCATGATTATGAAGGTGTCATGTCAGTCTTATGCACACCCCTTCAAGTAAAGTGTTACCGAATATTTTGTATTACCAAAAATACTTTTTTTTTAAAAGATTGTTCTCAAGACAAAACTTAAGAATTCAAATTCTTGAATAGAATGTTGTTAAAAATCATCATAAATAACTTCTTAAATGTAGAAATTTAGTATCTTTTTTTCTTAAGACGACTTTGTGAATCCAGCCTTGGTTCTTAGGAATAATTTGGCCATGAAAAGGACATAATGGCTCACACTGTGTTTGCTGTTGTGTGCTAGTGAACAAAGCTACATCACCACTGTAGAATCAATTAAGAAAAACTGTATTGCGTCAGAAAATGACAGGCATAAGAAACACATAGAAAACAAGTGTGTCATGTGTGGAGTATAAGCTAGTGATTTTACTTACAGGATTACAGTCACGTGAACTTGAGTAAGTGCACTTCTCATAGCTCTTCTCGGTCACGAGCGAGCCATCAATTTCACGACAGGTAACATTTCCACATTTGTAAATGTGGACTTCTCCAACCTGACAAAAGACAGACAGACTCCATTGTGATGGAAGAACAGAGCAGATTCATTGTCTGATGAACTAAAAGAATGAAGAAAAGTTCATAAATGTTTACAAATGTACCCGCATTCTATATGTGGTGTTGTCTGCCATGTAAGTACAGTTCTTCAGTACACACTTTCCACAGCAGTCTTCTTCTTGTTTCACATATTCAGAGCCCTTGAAGGGTAAAAACACATTTGCAGTTTAATAGTTCATTCCTTTTGACAGACTCATTAAAAAGAACCAGAGCCAGATTTACAATCTCATCTCTTATTTTCTCTATTTTCTAATTTAAGAATAAAATTAGGAATATTTTGTATTATCAAAAATACTTTTTTTTTTAAAGATTGTTCTCAAGACAAAACTTAAGAAGAATTCAAATTCTTGAATAGAATGTTGTTAAAAATCATCATAAATAACTTCTTAAATGTAGAAATTTAGTATCTTTTTTTCTTAAGACGACTTTGTGAATCCAGCCTTGGTTCTTAGGAATAATTTGGCCATGAAAAGGACATAATGGCTCACACTGTGTTTGCTGTTGTGTGCTAGTGAACAAAGCTACATCACCACTGTAGAATCAATTAAGAAAAACTGTATTGCGTCAGAAAATGACAGGCATAAAAAACACATAGAAAACAAGTGTGTCATGTGTGGAGTATAAGCTAGTGATTTTACTTACAGGATTACAGTCACGTGAACTTGAGTAAGTGCACTTCTCATAGCTCTTCTCAGTCACGAGCGAGCCATCAATTTCACGACAGGTAACATTTCCACATTTGTAAATGTGGACTTCTCCAACCTGACAAAAGACAGACAGACTCCATAAGGATTGAAGAACAGCAGATCCATTGTCTGATGAACTAAAAGAATGAAGAAAAGTTAACAAATGTTTACAAATGTACCCGCATCATATATGTGGTGTTGTCTGCCATGTAAGTACAGTTCCTTGGTACACACTTTCCACAGCAGTCTTCTTCTTGTTTCACATATTCAGAGCCCTTGGAGTGCAGAAATAAGTTTACAGTTTCAATAATTCAGTGGTACCTTTCTTTATACTGCATTCTCAAATCACAGTCTTTTTAAGTTAGGTTAGGTTAGGTACACTTTATTGTCCCTGAGGGAAATTCCCAAGTTCTACTTTTGAAAATGCTGAGGAAAGAGCAACAGGTGATGTTAATGAGGAGGTGAGCAGAGAAACATGAACAACCAGTCAGTAAATAAACTGATGTGTCTCACAAAGGTAAAATATACCTGGTTCATTTCAAATCGGATATAATCAAAAACTTGCAGTTTAGTAAGGAAATCTGTAGTGACCTCAGTTACCGCTCTGAATGATTCGTTGGTTGAGTGATTCTGATTCAAACCACTGACTTACCAGTAGGTTTAAGACTCTTTTGTGAATCCTTTTGATTGACTCATTAAAAATAACTTAATAAGAATCATTTGTACATGAATTAGACATAACAGCTCACGCTGGATGTTTGTTTATGCATGTAGGCAACATTGGTGCGCACTCTAAAGTAATTTGGTAATCAACTAACCGCACCTCATGAGATGATCTATGATAAAAGCACTTGTGGAAGCACACATGGTTTGTGACTGTTGCCAACGACGAGTAGATTTTAATTTGTTGTTAGAAATCTGGAATTTTTTTCACATTTGCGACCATTTTTGTCACAGTATGGAGCCGCACAGAGAGTATAGCTAAATGTGAGATGTACAGTGACATCAATCCCAATTAAAGTAGTAAGGAAAATCAGGATGAACGTCATTGGTCAGTGAGCCACAATGTCACTAGTAAACAAGAGTGCAACATCATCACTGTAAAATCATCATCATAATACTTCAGAAAGTGACAGCAATACAAAATACACAGAAAACAAGTGTGTATTGTGTGGAGTTTAAGCTAGTGATTATACGTACAAGTTTACAGTGAAATTGACCCGAGTATGTGCACGTCTTGGAGTTCTTCTCAGTCACAAAGGAGCCGTTAATTTGACGGCAAGTAATAGTTTCACATGTGTAATGGCGGACTTCTCCAACCTAACAAAAAGACAGACAGACTCCATTGAAGAACAGAGCAGATTCACCGTTTGATGAAGTGAATAAAATGATAACAAATACAAGAACATGATCAACTTGATACAAAAATGATAATTTAAAGGTGGGGTAAGCGAGCTTTCAAAAACGCTTTAGAAAACTGATTCGGGCCGACTAGCAAAACAAACTTGGAGCCAATCAGCAGTAAGGGGCGTGTCTACTCATGATGTGGAGGAGAGAGCGTTCAGTGCACAAGACGGACATTAGCCGAGCCGAGCGACAGAAAGATAGAGATGGCGGATAAAAAACAAGAGGAAAATGTCTGCGGAACAAAAGAAGGCTAAAGGCAAGAAGTAGGACCCGTGTAAATATCGGATCAGCTTTCCAGCGCTGGAGAGAACTCAAGGAGCGGAAGGCCTGCGATCGGACGCCGAGGTTGCTTTGTTTCTTCTCGATAGGTGAGTAACACCGTGTCTGCACCGCAACAGCTAAAGTCTGTCTAGTACTGGACGCGACAAAGCGACCGTTGAAAATCATTTGAAATTTGTGTCAATACGTCATGAATAGAACGCATCAGCAGTTTTCTGTCGGGGATGTGGCTCGGCACGACATGACAAATCCCCGACAGAAAACTGCTGATGCGTTCTATTCATGACGTATTGACACAAATTTCAATTTGTTTCAATTTTCGAGCCACATCCAGTGTAGACCATAGATATTTATATACTGTATATCTATGGTGTAGACAGCATCACTGATTATAATGAGTTCCATAGTCGCGCCGCGCCATTCGGCGTAGACACGGTGTAACATTGGTTTTCCTTTGTTTCACAGAACTAATCGTTACCTGGGTTGCGTACATATGTGTGGGGCGGAGCTATCAAAATAGGGGCGAGACCCTTTTGGGGTAGGGACATGTTTGTTTTGGTGATTTCAAATGTCAACACTGGCTACCAGAAATCGCTTACCCCACCTTTAATGCCTTTGCTTAATTTTAGAATCTTTCATCTATAGTTAATTAATACAAAAAGCTCACCATGTACTCAGTGTTATTATACACACAGACATCTTTAGGCACTAAAAAGAAAAAAAATAAACAATTTTGGAAATTGCTTATAGAGAAACTTCAGCCAAAAATAAAAAGGAGACATGGTGAAGAATGCACTTTTCAATACAACTGTGATGAATGGGTACTGAGGCATTAAAGTTTCAGAAACAATGCAAAAGCACCATGATTGTAACCTTAAAGTGAACTAAACAAGTTATGTGCCATATTCCAAGTCTGATGACGTTATATGATACCTTTAAAGACATTGTAATTGGTCCAAATTAGTACAACAACAAAACCCCAGCCCACATTCATTTCAACTGCATTGACAAAACTGACCAGTTTCTCCTTTTCACAGTTACATGGGTATGGAATGATATGATGATAAGTAAATGAGAAAAATATGTTTTTGATGTGAGCTATTATTTTTAGAAGTTGCAGTTTTGTAGAGGAAAAAAGGATTCACTTAATTTCTTTGTAAAAATTGCTTTCTTGGAAAATACAAAAGGTTTTTGACAAACAGCAATGATATTTGAGTAGGAATCAGTAAGACAATTTGAGACTTACCACAGGAACAGCAACGGTCTTCAGTTATATTTAATGCTAATTTAAATCCCACATCACATTTCTTCGTAATGCATTGCTTAGGATCGCAAACTGAATGGATGAAGAATATTTAAATTAATATCTCTGAATGTTTTGTAACATTGTTATGTGTTTATGACTGTTATTAGGTCAAAGTGGAAGAAATATCGGTCCCACTTTATATTAGGTGGCCTTAACTACTGTGTACTTGCATTTAAATTAATCTTTTGATACAATGCACTTATTGTGCACATACATGTTTTACATTGTACTTATATTTTAAAAATACCTGCATGTAATTACATCTGTAATTATTTATAATTACACTGTTGACCCATCCCTTATACCTTAACCCACCCTTAAACCTACCCATACCACCAAACCTGTCCCTACCATACCCATATCCCACCTCAATAGTAGCAGAATTGTTTTGGGTTACACTTTATTTTAAGGTGTCCTTGTTACAGTGTAATTATACATATAAGTACTGAGTAATATTAATTAACTGCATGTACTTATTATATGGTTAGGGTTAGGATTTGGGTTTGGCTTAGGGTTACTTGCATGTAATTATGCATAATTTAGTAAGTACATGTAACGTGTAACGGACACCTTCAATTAAAGTGTTACCATGTTTTGCTATACAATATGAACACAATAAGTGCACTATTAATTTTTTGATGTAAGTTTGAAGTAAGTGATTAAGGCCACCTAATATAAACTGGGACCGAAATATCAAGTGGTTTCACGTTCATTTGATGCTTATGACCACACCAGCAGGTTGAAACTAGATCAGCCATTTAAGTTTAAATGTCCTTTAAGTGCTTATGTGTTTTGAAGTCCTTATTGTTCTTACCCATGCAATGTTAGCAATTATTATCAACTTGTACTGTATTCATAGTCACGGCTGAGAATCTTTTGATCAGCAATATCAATGTACACTTATAAGTCTATCAGACACATTTTAAAATTTTGAATCAAGAGAATCAAATTATATCAGCTTTTTTATTGATTCTTGATAAATTCTTGATAACTTACCACAAGTTGGACAGCAGTTTTGAACAGATCTTATGTATCCGTCAGCACAGGGGATTTCAGTTAGACACTTTACAGGCTCTTTCAAACGAATGCCAGAAGTAGTGCAATTATATATGTTACAATCAACTGTCCATGTATCCCCAGGCTGCAGAAAAAGAAATTAGTTGATGACAGTTAGTTTTTGGTAATTTTAGTTTAAATTTAAATTGTTTATTTAGTTTAAATTGTGAAAATGTGTTATGTCTCTGACTAAAATGAGACCCTCTGCTATTAACAAGAGCCTCAAGATACAAGATTTTTATTTGTCACATACATGGTTATATAGGGAATATATGACCAGCAGTGAAATGTAAGTGAATCTTGAAGCCTGCAGCTTTGGTCAAATATAGGGTGGAAAAGAGGGAATTGGGGCCCTAGACAACAATTTCAGCTGAGGGGGTCAGAAGCAATAAACACTACCAGGGCCCTGGAAACTCTAGTGATAGCTAAGATGTTTCTAAGCCCATGTTACTGCTGTATCATTGTTTCTCTGTGCAAGACACACTTTAAATTATAGTGACATACCTTTTTAGGTAAATCATTAGGGCCAATGCAATCTACAAAGAGGGAAGAAAAACAACCAAATCAATAATATGGCATCAAGACGCATTAAATTAGCAAACAGAGAAAGTAAATGAAGAAACACTTCTTACCGCAGTAAGATGTACACATATTTGATGTCATATTAACCCGATATTGGCCATCAGGACAATAACAACCTTCCGTTATCATTTGGTTACAATCAATCCTGTGACATTCTTTCTCTGCATACATATCATTGTACCTAGTTGAAAAAAAGTACAGTAGAAGTAGAGATTTGTCAATTAGAATGACTACTAAAATGCAGTACATTTTACAGTTACATTGAGTCATTTAGCAGACACTTTTATCCAAAGCGATGTACAAATGAGATTTTAGAGCATTCAGTATTATAATTTCACTTATTAAATATGATTATTTTATGAATATGAATATGAACTGATGAGATTTATTACGATGTACTGCAGGATTTTTCCACTTTAGGTCCACATGCCTTGTAGATTTTGTGACTGGGACACTTGAATTCTGAGACAGAAAACAATGACAAGATGGCACTTTCAGATACAGTATATAATATCATGATTTAACAGTAAATATACAAATGCATACATTACACATGTCAATGTTACTACAATCGTGTGTGCTTTTGTGAGTGTACCACATAGCCCTTTGAGGACAGGTGAGCTTCTCCAGTCCACACAGATAGACTTTTGACCACATAGCTGTGCATAGGCCTCCACACTAGAACAGGCAACAGACTCATTTCCCATTCTTGATACATCATATACACATGCCTTATAATGGTCCTGATGGGGAATGGCATTATGGCAGCTTTTAAACAAACTGTAAACAAAATACAAAACTGTGAGCCCCCCAAAAATTCAATTTCACTGATTTTAGTAGAGAATGACTAAACAAAAACATGTGAATTGTATTTAACATCATGATGTAATTCTTTTAAGTATCACTCTCAAACTCTGTTTGTCTTTTGCCTTACTTGCTAGGGATGATTTCACAGACAGTAATGTTTGGAGGGCTAGATGGAGAAGGTGCACGAGGAGGTGGATCACATACTGGGGGGACCATCCAAAATTGTGCCATGTGCTCACATGAATTGTCGATTGTTCCATTAGGAAGTCTGCAGTCATTTCTGGTGTTGTTGTCACAATACCCTACAAATTATCGACAGAATCAAAGAGAAGCAAAACCCAAACTGTATATTTTCTGTATATTACAGCTGCAATAAGTCAGGATGGAAAAGCGATATATATTCAGGTATTTCCATACGAGACATTGTCATACTGTACATAAACTACAAATTACTTTTCTTTCATTATGTGAAACAACTCTATTAATCACAATTGCATTTACTGCAGAAAGAGATTTGTACTTACCACACTGTCCTTGTGTATTATCATGAAAGTAGGAGAATGGGAGTCTGATTTTGACATCTAAATCTCCGACTGTAATCTCAGTTTTGATATCAGAGATATTCAGAGTCACTGTCATGCCAGTAGTAGAGATGATGATGTTATCGATTACATATGTTGGCTTTTTCTCTTCATCATTAACATAGACCTAAGGGAAATATTTATGATAAAAAATGTAATACTATGTATTACATGAACATGCTGAATTGTTTTTTGTTTGTTTTAGGGATTTTAGGGAGGTTTTCAAATAGATGTCTACATTCCCTCAGTAACCGCGGGACCTGATTGGATTTCTTGCAGTACAGGATTAAATTTACACTGATTAAATGCACACTGTCACACTATCAACATGGGGGATCTAAATTAGGGTAGAACGGTTGGAAAGAAAAGAGCATTTGTACACTAAGTAAAATTCAGAGTGAGTAAGGTACTAGTCCTGTGCAGACCTACTTTTAAATGCTAGAATGTTTTTCAAGAGTGTGAGTTTTGGTAAACAAATTTGTCTGAATAAACTTACATGGATCCCTTCATTATTGCTGGTCAGCTTGATTTTGTAGGATTTGTAATACACAATCACATACTCAGGGCAAGCAAGAAGGTCTGTAACATCACAATAGTAGTTTTTAACATGGACACTGATGTTGTATCTTGGGATGATTTCTTGGAACAAAACATAAGTGCAGTTTCCTTGGAAAGCATAGTATTGTCCATCAAAGGTTCTGTAATGAGGGTCACCCCAGGTCATGCACAAACCTGTTGGCTCCGAAAACAAGTTAAACAATAGTTCAATATAATGCATTGCCAAAACAACATTATTTTTGATAGCATATTAAAAGATCAATTTGAACAAAATGTCAAAAAACAAAACAAAAAACAATATGATTTAAACTCACATTCACACTCATACTTATAGCAGCAGCCATTGTTGTAATACACCTTCACAGGATCAAACCCGTTGTCACATTTATGGTTTGAAGTTATTGGTTCACAATATACAGGTTCCGGGGTGAGTTTTCCATTTTTGCATGTTAACACAGTGCATGCGTCTGTCTGTTATACAAAAATAGAAGTTCAAAGGAGTTCAATAAAATTGAGTAATAAAGGTTAATAAAACAGTCATAATTCATTTCAGGGGTTTTTACAGTACAGTAGTACAGTAATAAAAAGTAACTATTATTTTTAAATTATTATTTATACACTGAAATAATAAACACAAATAGTATGTGATGATTGATTTTAGCTTCTCTTATTACCGTGTGATTGTCAGATCGAATCTTTTTTACAATATAACAAGAGGAGTTGCAATAAGCAGTATAGCACTCATCCTGTAGAGGGCTGATTGTTGAGCCTATAATTACAATCAAAGATTTAAAGAGGAGACAAAAAAAATTGTTTAAAGTTCAAACCATGTCCACCAAATCATGTCTATTTCAAACTAACTGTAAATCAATCTAAAAAGCAAATTTACATGCACTAAACAGACACAATAATAATAATTATTATTTTTTATTATTATCAAGGCAGTACTCACCCACTGGGTAGTTTACATTTTCATATATGCAGAAACATTTGGTAGACATAGATGTTTCTGTTGTTGTAGATGGTGGTGTTATAGTTGTGCTAATTGTTGTAGGAGTTGTGGTTGACACTCTAGTTGTTGTTGAGCTAGCAGTAGATGTTCCTGTTGTTGTAGATGGTGGTGTTACAGTAGTTGTGATAGTTGTTGTAGGAGTTGTGGTTGACACTGTAGTTTTTGTAGAGCTAGCAGTAGATGTTCCTGTTGTTGTAGATGGTGGTGTTACAGTAGTAGTGGTAGTTGTTGTAGGAGTCGTGGTTGACACTGTAGTAGTTGTAGAGCTAGCAGTAGATGTTCCTGTTGTTGTAGATGGTGGTGTTACAGTAGTTGTGATAGTTGTTGTAGGAGTTGTGGTTGACACTGTAGTTTTTGTAGAGCTAGCAGTAGATGTTCCTGTTGTTGTAGATGGTGGTGTTACAGTAGTAGTGGTAGTTGTTGTAGGAGTCGTGGTTGACACTGTAGTAGTTGTAGAGCTAGCAGTAGATGTTCCTGTTGTTGTAGATGGTGGTGTTACAGTAGTCGTGGTAGTTGTTGTAGGGCTAACAGTAGATGTTTCTGTTGTTGTTGCAGGAGTCGTGGTTGACACTGTAGTAGTAGTAGAGCTAACAGTAGATGTTCCTGTTGTTGTAGATGGTGGTGTTACAGTAGTAGTGGTAGTAGGTATTGTAGGAGTTGTGGTTGACACTGTAGTTGTTGTTGAGCTAGCAGTAGATGTTCCTGTTGTTGTAGATGGTGGTGTTATAGTAGTCGTGGTAGTAGTTGTGGTTGACACTGTAGTAGTTGTAGAGCTAGCA
>NW_015506129.1:57849-58090 GCF_001515645.1 Sinocyclocheilus grahami | reverse complement strand
AGTAGATGTTCCTGTTGTTGTAGATGGTGGTGTTACAGTAGTAGTAGTAGTTGTTGTAGGAGTTGTGGATGACACTGTAGTTGTTGTAGAGCTAGCAGTAGATGTTCCTGATGTTGTAGATGCTGATGTTACATTAGTCGTGGTTGTTGTTGTAGGAGTTGTGGTTGACACTGTAGTTATTGTAGAGCTAGCAGTTGATGTTCCTGTTGTTGTAGATGGTGGTGTTACAGTAGTCGTGGTA
>NW_015506129.1:12506-55405 GCF_001515645.1 Sinocyclocheilus grahami | reverse complement strand
CCTGTTGTTGTAGATGGTGGTGTTACAGTAGTCGTGGTAGTTGTTGTAGGAGTCGTGGTTGACACTGTTGTAGTTGTAGAGCTAGCAGTAGATGTTTCTGTTGTTGTAGATGGTGGTGTGGTAGTAGTTGTGGTTGACACTGTAGTAGTTGTAGAGCTAGCAGTAGATGTTCCTGATGTTGTAGATGCTGATGTTACAGTAGTCGTGGTTGTTGTTGTAGGAGTTGTGGTTGACACTGTAGTTATTGTAGAGCTAGCAGTAGATGTTCCTGTTGTTGTAGATGGTGGTGTTACAGTAGTCGTGGTAGTTGTTGTAGGAGTTGTGGTTGACACTGTAGTTGTTGTAGAGCTAGCAGTAGATGCTTTTGTTGTTGTAGATGGTCGTGTCATGCATTCAGTTCTGTTTGGTTTCTCACAGGATATTTTTTTTTCAATTTCCTGTCCTTGGCCATCTGTTCTGGCTTGGCTGTTGTCAAACCACTCTGACCATTGACACAAAGGTATTTTAGTTTGTGTAGTAGTTGTAGAGGTAGTAGTAGATGTTCCTGTTTTTGTAGATGGTGGTGTTACAGTACTAGTGGTAGTAGGAATTGTGGGAGTTTTAGTGTATGTTATTGTGTTGCAACATTTTACACGAATTAGATGATTATGGCAAATTTTAAATGAATTTTCTTTGTTTGAACAAAACAGTCCATAAGATGTATTGCACGACACTACTTGATTATAATTCCAGTTATTGCCTGTGTAGTTTATTTTTTTATAATTTGTCATGCATTCAATTTCTTCTGGTATATCACAGGATATTTGTTTCTCATTCCTCAATTTTCCGATGGATTCAATTTCCACTCCTTTGACATCTTTGCTGGCTTGGCTGTTGTCAAACCACTCTGACCATTGACATAAAGGTATTTTAGTTGTTTTAGTAGTTGTAGAGGTAGTAGTAGATGTTCCTTTTGTTGTAGATGGTGATGTTACAGTAGTAGTGCTAGTAAGTATTGTGGGAGTTGTAGTGTTTGTTATTGTGTTGCAACATTCTACACGCATTAGCTGATCATGGCGACACTGTGGTGACACTGTGGTAGCTGTAGAGCTAGCAGTAGATGTTCCTGTTGTTGTAGACGGTGGTGTTACAGTAGTCGTGGTAGTTGTTGTAGGAGTTGTGGTTGACACTGTAGTAGTTGTAGAGCTAGCAGTAGATGTTCCTGTTGTTGTAGATGGTGGTGTTACAGTAGTAGTGGTAGTTGTTGTTGTAGTCGTAGTAGTGTAACATTCTTTAACACAAGTCATGGTTTCATCCAATAGATATGGAGTGTCTGGAGGGCACTGAGGAAAACATCCTGTGCAAATAATTAAGAAAATTATTTTGGTGATGCACAGACAAGGCAAATATATATATATTAGGGATGGGAAGATTCCCAGATTCGCTCGGCGCAAAAGTTAACGAAGCGATGCATCAGTTTAAAAAGTGCGCATCGGCTACATGTTGGCACTTATATCGCGATGCATCATTTCTAACATATTTTATATGTAATAATATTGTATTGTAATAATAGTTAAATCAAATGTAAGCTAGTACAGTAATAATTAATTACTAAGCTCAAACGAGTTAACGTGTGTTTCTTATAGCAGTTGAAATATAGTAATTTTATGTATTATATATTTTCATTTTTAATTCAGTGATTTTAACTTTTAATTTAGTTATTTTAATGCTTTAAAGAGCAATTTTAGATTGTAATGTTTTGCTATCTGTTCTGCAAACTACAAAAGGTACAGCTGTAATAAAACCAGAGAGAAAGGCTGCATGGCTAGAAACTGTAAAAAAAAAAGTCAAATAATAGTATGTGAGAGAGTCAGTGGTAATATCGTTGGGTTCCTATTGGTCAGTGTTAAAGGAACTTAGCTTAGTCTGACAGTTAGCCTGCTTATGACCAGGTCAGTTTCCCAGCATAAGTTGACTAGCTTGATCTAGGTCCATGCTAAATTTGCTTTATGGAACCAAATCATTTGACAATGAGTCAAACTAACTGAAATAAGCTGGCTTATTTTATAAACTTGTTTTATGAAACAGGCCTTGAGGCATTAAAAGTGATCATATTTTCTCCATTGCATCATATTGCATCGAATCGCATTGTGTTGAATCGAATCGAATCGAATCGAAATCAGATCGCACTGCATCGTAATAGGAGTGAATCGTATCGCATCGTATCGCATCGGTAGCTGCTTCATATGTATCTTTAATGTATCGTATCGTTGGCTATGCATCGAGATGCGTATCGTATCGGCCTGAGTCATGAGATGCACATCCCTATATATATAATGGCAAATAAATATATATATATATATATATATATGGCAAATATATATATATATGCCTTGTCTGTGCAAAGGCAAACAGTAAATGTAAGTAAACAGATAAATAGGGTCCTTAAAATATAATTTGATGTTAACAAGTTAGCAATGTCAGCAAATTCATCTTTTTTAGCCTTCATGAAGTCTGCAAGCTTTGATACAGTCTATAAAACAGACAGAGTATTAAAAAAAAATTACACCGACCTTCAAGTAGAGGAATTTGATCAGAGCAAGTTCGTGAGGGGTTTTTGCAGGTTCTCAGGCAGGGTTGTCCACAGGATTTATAGTGCCACTCACACTTTCCCGGAGGGTTGTAGTAGTCACAGAATAAGGCTGCAAAAACAACCACTTGTGTCAGTACAATGAAAATATTTATAGTAGACATCAAATCAAAGAAGTTTATTTAAAGTGTTAGTTCACCCAATAATGAACATTCTGTCATTAATTACTCACCCTCATGTCGTTCCAAACCCGTAAGACCTTCTTTCATCTTCTGAACACAAATTAAGATATTTTTGATGAAATCCTTTCTGACCCTCCACAGACAGCAACACAACAGAAATGTTCCCAGGCCCAGAAATGTAGTTTCGTAGGACATCGGTAAAATAATTCATGTGACATCTGTGGTTCAACTGTAATGTTATGAAGCTACAAGAATACTTTTTGTGTGCAAAGAAAACAAAAATAACAACTTTATTCAACAATTCAACGTCGTGGTACTCTCAATAATGGTGGAAGATGGTAACTCGGGGGAGAAGTATTGTTGAATAAAGTTGTTATTTTTGCTTTCTTTGCGCAAATAAAGTATTCTCGTAGCTTCGTAAAATTACTTTTGAACCACTGATGTCACATGAATTATTTTACCAATGTAATTACTACGTTTCTGGGCCTGGGAACATTTCAGTTGTGTTGCTGTCTATGCAGGGTCAGAAAGCTCTCAGATTTCATCAAAAATATCTTAATTTGTGTTCTGAAGATGAACAAAGGTCTTACAGATTTGGAACTAGGGCTGCAACAAACAATTATTTTGATAACTGATTAAACTAACAATTATTGGTATGATTATTTCACTGATTAATCAGTAGACTTTGATTGATTATTCAGTTTTTGCAATGTTAAAATATTGAGTTATACATATTCTAACAAATAAATAAAGGTAATCACTTCAGCTTTTGAAAATCATATTATGTAATTACAATTATTATACAATTAATTTATACAAATAAATATATTTGGCACAAAATGAGATGACAGACAGAGAAACTCTCTCATTCACCATTTAATTAGCCATATTCATGATTTAACACCGCTGTCAGTTTTTGATGTGTTTATTTTGTTATTGAGAGGAAAGCATGCAGCATATGTTTACATAATCATCCAAACTTCACTCAGCAGCTACAGCTTCGGTTCTGCTCCGTTTGCTCTGAAGCGCTGGGTCTTCTCTTGAATTGCACCAGGAGGGCTGAATTACAGTCTTGTGCTACAACACTACACTGGTCAAACCGCATTATTGTAGGCTCCTACATTAGGTCATATGAGATCAAATGACTACTTGACAACAAAAATATTTGTCGACAATTTTTTTTGTCGATAATGTAGACTAATCATTTTAGCCCTATTTGGAACGACATGAGGGTGAGTAATTAATGACAGAATTTTCATTTTTGGGTGAAATAACTGTTCCAATTTGTAGAAGAGAAAAATAAACACTTACATATAGTGTGTTGTGTATGTTTAACCCTCAAGCACCCTTCGTTTTTTAAAAATAAATGTCATACCACTAGCTTCGATCAATAAAAACAATAAATTTATGCATTTTTTGTGAATTTTGGTGGGGTTTTTTTTACATTTATTTACCTCTAATGTACCCTATTTTATGTAAAATATGCTTATTTTTTGTTCTGTTAAATATTAGGCCTACTTAAAAAAACAAACAAAACTTATTCCAGTAAATCCAGACAGCCTAAACATCTGGTGACACATAATAATATAAAAAAAATCAATAGCCACTATTTGGCTGTAGTACTCAATGGCTGCATATAGGCTGAAATCTATATAAACTATTGTTTTAACGAACTTAAACTCTTAAGTTTGAGATTATATCACAAGTTAAAATTGTAGAATTAAAAAAAAAATGTGTTGGGTGAGACTATACAAAGATGCCAAAATATGCTTACAGAATACTGACAAATTGGTTACACTTTATTTTAAGGTGTCCTTGTTACAGTGTAATTATACATTTAAGCACTGAGTAATATTAATTAACTACATGTACTTACTATATGGTTATGGTTAGGATTAGGGTTTGATTTAGGGTTACTTGTATGTAATTATGCATAATTAATTAATTATAATAATAAGTACATGTAAAATGTGTAACAAGGACACCTTAAAATAAAGTGTTATCGATAAATCTGACCATGCTATAAGGAAAAGACAAAGTAGAGGACAGAGTAATCATTTATTTCTAACAAAAAAAAATCTAATTTCAATTCATCTAAAAAAGTAAAATGGTACCAAATGGTACCAAACAGGAAAGAATAAACGATAAACCTAGCAAGTAGCATGTTTCAGATATGTTTTGTTTGGAATCATCAACAAATTTTGCAGTAGGACATTGATCTGACTTTGAGTGTGTGTGTGTGTGTGTGTGCGTGCACAGTGGCTGATTGGCACATTAAAAAAAATATACTCTCTCTATTTTTTATATTTGATAAAAAAAAACTCCCATGATTTCACACTGCGTCATCAAACTACACCTTTGATTCTTTGTTTGTTTTGAATACGTGCCCTCTAGTGGCGAAAAATTACATATTGTGCCTTTAAGGAAACTATTTGAAAAAAATAAATAAATAAAGATTTTGCCCACATTTGTTCTGAAGGATGCTTGAGGGTTAAAGGCAATAGTAAAATATTAACTGACATTTAGGAAATATTAGGACTTACGGCAGATGCTTGGGCTCCGCCATGCCACACAAGCTCCTTTTTTACGGCATTCAGCAGCGTAAGCTGCCACTGCAGTACAGAAACAATCACAGTCACCCCCAGTGTCACATGCACAGGTGTCCTTTACACAGGCATCATAGTATAGTCCAGAATCCACCTAGGAGCAAAGAAACAGATCATTTCATAGGTTCTATCATGTTCTTCTTCATGTCACATTTTTCTTGATTTTCTTCCTCTTGGTTACTGTTAGTAGATATATCACGTTGAATTAAGTTAATATAAGATATTAAAGGGATAGTTCCCCCGAAACACCCATTCTGTCATCACTCACCCTCATACCAAGCATGTATGACTATCTTTCTGCTACAGACCACAAGAAGATTTATTGAACAATGTTTCAACTGCTTTTGTACATAAAAAAGAAAGTCTTTGGGGTCCATAGAAACACTGAACCCCACCAATTGTCACTGTATGGATGGGGGAAAAACTAATTTTTTTTTTCAAATTATCTTAATATTTTGTATTCCAAAGATGAAAGATTTGCAGATTTGGAATTTGGAATGAGTAAATTATGACAGAACTTTGGGTTAACTATCCCTTCAATAATAAATAAACTATTTTTTAAAATATATTTATGTATTTATTTATTAACTAAACCAAAGATGGCTGAATATGTCAAATAATCTCTTATGTACAGACAAAGAGTTTAAAGCAGAGGGTCAAAATTCGGCTTGTTTTTGTTCCAAACTTTTAAAGGTGAAGTTTAATTCCTGTGGTACTATTGTCACCAAAATGTATTGTAACAATAACTAGATAGTAAAGTTCGTAGACAAACTTTGAAGTTGGATTGAGAAAGCCAGGCCCGAAAGTTTTAAAAGTTTTTAAAAAGTTATAAAAGTTTGGTTTTCAGTTTGAGATAATTTTCGGTTTAAATAATTGAAAGATTAAAGTCTGAATGTTGTTACCATGATTAGCAAGACCAGCCTGACCAGCACAAAAGGTGCCAAAACCACTTTAAAACCAGCATGGGAGACCAGCCAAAGCATCCCACCAGCTTAGACTGGTTTTAGCTGTTTTTTCAGTAGGGAGTTGTTCAGCTTTGCTATAGCATTAGACAGCTTAAATACACCATAAGTCTCATTGTACAAAAGTTTTCACCTCCTCAATGAAAGTCTATGGGATTTCGGGTGGTTTTGATAGTCTGGTTTACGAAAACCGGAAGTCGGATCAGTTAGAAAAGTGCTAACAACTAACTTCAGACTAGTCTGAAGGTCTGACCCGAGTTTGGTGGTTGTAGCTTTAACGGTCTAGGAGAAGATGCAGTTCAAAATTTGGCTCAGAAATAGAAGAAGAAGAAGAAGAAAATTAAATAGTAGATCAGTAAGTTGGCTTTCTCAAGCCATCTTAATGATGGACCGTTTTCACATTTTCGGGTTTCTCAGCAGCGGAAGTCATCATAGTTGGGTTAACTTGAAGAGCGGTGAATGGAAGAGTACCACAAATATATTGTTTGCATTCCCATTTGTTTAAATAGAAAAAGAAAAACTCCACGATAGTGTTTTCCTGACTTTCAATAAAAGGGAAAAGACTGAGAGACTTATAACGGCAGTCAGAAGAGAGAACGATGTCAAATTTACCATCCCTCCAATAGACGCTGCATTAGAAACACCCGCGCATTAGCATATAATGTTATAAATGTACATACATTTAAAAAAAAATACAAATATGAAAAACTTTCGAGGATTTATGATGCTGATGACCGTTAAACGCGTCATCACAGTCTTGTGAAAAGAGTCCATTGTTTTTAAACCGGTTCTCCAAAACATACCCTTTCTGCCATTGGTTAGTTGAGAGTATGTGAACTTCAAAAAAATTACACATGTAACTACTGTACAAAATAGTTTATACTGTTACTTACAAGTGTGTGGCAAACTTTAAAGACATCACTTGTTATGATGCTGCATCGTTTTTCAGCCCAGACAACCCGATGTGGACTTTCTTTACAAAAGTCTATCGTGTTTGTCAAATCTGGGCAGTCAGGATTCACTTTCCAGCTGTTCCCAAAATCTGCTGGATCCGTCACCACTTCTCCATTGTGCTTCATAAAGTCATTGTTCGCATTACCATCAAAGTTTCCACACAGTCCACACACCTTGCCCTGCCATAGAGATCATGAATGGATGTTTAGGTGAGTAGATGAACAAAGGGTAAAGTGATTGTGTGTGTTTGTGTCTGAATGGGTGTACCTTTAAAGAATACATACCTTAAATTTTTGATCAAGTTGGAGCATCAAACTTGTTTTATTGTCCCAGATTAAGTTCAAAAGACCTTTGACCTCTGTGACAATATATATCCCTGCAGTATGAATCTGATATTGGTAATCAGTGTCATTGCCAATAACTTTGACTTCATCCTCGGAAAAATGAATCTCATATCTCTGCAGGATTTGAATAGTAAGTATCAAAACATTCTCCGTAACTCCAATTTATGTAACTGGATATCTCTCTCTTATGACATTATTGCAAGGTCACAGATTTCATCACAAATTATGCATTAGAATTTATTTAAAAATGTCTATCCTCATTACATATATGTATACCTTAGTGATATGCATGTTGCACACTTTTACACATTTTCTAATACTACATTTATGCTTAGTTTGAGCTTTGAAATAAATTCACCCCAAATTTGAGACTGATAGACTTGCAGATGGTGCTGGTGGTCTCACAGAATTTGTTCTGTGTGACAATGCTGAAGGAGAGAGTCTGGTTCATATTGCAATTATCCTAGAGGGGTTACAAACAGTAATATGTCAGGCAGTGATAGAAGTTGCCACAGATGGGTGACTTCACTAAACAGTTGCGATAGTTTTGCAAATTGAAATGCATGTTCACCACATTTTATTTTTAATTATTTTTTTTTACTTTTGCTTAATTTTCTTATACTTTTGCTTCATCTAAATGATTGAATCATTGAGTTGTTGACTCAAGAACAGCTGCAATTATCAGGTCAATTTGCAAATGAATCGTTTAGTGCAATTTGTTAATCAATTCAATAGATTTAATGAAAAGAATCAGCTTTTGTCAGAATGGGTATTGATTTCTTCAGTTCAAAATAATGAGGAAAAATATGTTTTAATTACATGTAGTTATGTAAAAAGTATGATATTATTCTTTTGAATGCAGTAAAAGTAAGAGTTTAAAATACAAAATAAAACATACAGATACTTTACAAATGTATTTAAGTTTAGTAACAAAGAAAAAATACTTAGTTACAAATGCTGGGTTAAATACAACCCAGTGCTGGGTAAAATAGGGACAAACCCAGCAATTGGGCTGTTTTGACCCAGCGGTTGGGTTAAATGTTTAACCCAACCTTCTGGGTAGTAACCCAACCGCTGGGTCAAAACAACCCAATTGCTGTGTTTGTCCCTATTTTACCCAGCACTGGGTTGTATTTAACTCAGCATTTTGACACAGAGTGTGTCCATCACTGAGTGACACAAACATGGACAAACATACACGGGCTATGATGTGTTCACATTCTCTGTAGAGGGAGTATCTCCTGCCATCAAAAGTCCTAAAATGACCTTCACCATAGATGGTACAGGTGCCATAGCATGTCTTTTCAGTACAATTCCATCTCCCATTTGTGCATGTGCTGAAATATAAAACATACAAATTATTACCATACTATTCTCATCAATGTTAAAGGGTCAGGAAACCCTTATTTCAGCATCAGTTAGTTAGAAAAGCGAAGATGGGAGATAACATGGTAATACCTTCTGATTCAGTCATTTATTTTTATCAGTCTTTTATTATCAGTTTTATTTTGATGTTGAGCAAAAAAAAAAAAAACATCAACAGCTCTCACTAATGCAAGCTACAAAATGAACAGATATATTATTCATGGTAAGCTCAAAGTATATTACACAAATGTACACAATCTTGTGATAGATATAATTTAATTTACTTTCAAACTGGTCGTGAAGCAGCTGTTACCCTCATAGTAAAAATGTATAATTTGAATGAATATTATGAATATATCCACACAAAACAATTTATGCCCATTACTACTCAAAGTAGTTTTCTAGGGCTAATCAATGTAAATAATTATAAAATAATTATTATATCATTATTCATAACCACCATTTTACAGAAACTATGTTTAAAGAATACAATTTTTGGTTGCAAAATACTGGTAATTCTCACCTCACACAGTTAAGACTTGTGCAAACAAGTTCTCGCACAACTGTGGTTGATGTAATTTTCCACTCAAGTCAAGGCTGGGGTGTGTAATATATAACGTCTGTCTAATATCGTAAGTGTTGTTACACTTAAAAAACAACCAAAAACACACCCAGAGAGTGCACGCATACACTGTGTGATTTAGTCTATTAAGATGCATTTAGAATGCCCATAAGATTCAATATGCTCTGCATGTCTTTTATATTTACATAATTTAATATAGTTAATTTATATCACACCATTTTTACAGTGCCGTTTTTCTCCAGATACCAGCATAACAAATGTAATATTGATTTTATACAAGTTTAATGAACTTAGTATTGAGTTACTTACATTTGAGATGTCTGTGTTCCACTTTTGCTAGTTTAACGACGGAAAAAAACGGTTGATGCGCCAGGCGCATGGTCCAAAAGGGTTGTACCTATTCTCTTAAAGGGGATCTATTATGCAAAATTCACTTTTGCATGGTGTTTGGACATAAATGTGTGTTGGCAGTGTGTGTACACAACCACCCACACGTCACATTAGCAAAAGGCCCCTCCCACGAATGTTGACAGACACTGCCGTTTTAACATAGAACCGCCCTGAGCGAGTTGTACACAGTCTGCCATTGCTGCACTGACGAGAAAGTCTCCAAAGCATTTTAGGTGTTCTGTAGCTGGATGTATGAATCCACATAGCTCTCTCCTTACTCCCGAAATCTAAGCCGCTGAAGACAAGGTGGATTAATTTTGTTTTTGAAGAAAATGCTCCCTCAACTCTACCGAAATTCGTTTATGTCTGCGCAAATCATTTTACACCGGACTGCTTTGTGAATGAGGGTCAGTATAAAGTAGGTTTTGCATAAAGGTTGCTCCTGAAGGATGGAGCAGTGCCAACTGTTCGTGATCCAGCTACACCTCCAGAAGAAGTAAGTATCACGCGTTAGTTTTCCAAATTGCTTCTTGGCACTTTGTAAGGCTAATGTTGCTAAAGCTACCATTGTCTGTCTGTTTTCACTGATGCTGCCTTCACGTGCTACCAGAATGATCGTAAATAGGAATGTGGGAGTTAAAATTGCATATGAAAGCAAAGTCGACAACTGGAATTAGTCAAGCTCTTAATCACAAGTGGGGCTTAAAGTTTGTATGGCACCATGAGTTATTTTTATCGCGCCGTGCTCCCGTCTGTGTAATTCTTAAAGTGCATTTTTTTAAATACTTTTTTTAGACTGACTTTTAAACCGAGTGCAATTTCTGTAAAGATAACAGGCTTGTACTTATAGTTGAGTGTTTATTTGCAAAGGCTAGCACTGGCATTGCCGGAGCCTGAGCTCTTGAAGCTCCGCCCTCTTCTCCGAAAGCACCAGCTCATTTGCATTTAAAGGGAAAGAAGAAAATGGTGCGTTTTGGCTCATACCCTAAAAGTAGCAATTTTAACAAGCTATAAAAAATAATCTGTAAGGTATTTTGAGCTAAAATTTCACACACACACTGGGGACATCAGAGACTTATTTTACATCTTGTAAAAAGGGGCATAATAGGACACCTTTAATGAGTCATGGGTGTGTTTTGGGCATAGCATGCAATAAACCAATAAGAGTCTCATCTCCCATTACCTTTAAAAGCCAGTTGCACTTGCACCATCGCGGATTCGCTATTTACATGGCGGAATTAGCAAGAGCAAAGACGGAACGCTTCTCCAGAGAGACACAGGTTTGTTTACTCATTAAACTCGTGGCCACCAGAAAAATATGTCGCTCCCTCAACATAAGAAGTCGTGGCCACGACATAAGAATGTCGATACCTCGACAAAATGATCTTGTGCCCACGACATAATATCACGTTCCCACGAGTTATTAGTAAATTATGGTTATTATTATTATTATTATTATGTCGTGGCCACGACAAAACTAAGTGAAGCAGCCATGTCAGCTCCCGGGGACCGTAGGAAACGGATCTGTTCGTGTGCAAGGTTAAAGCACGCCAGCAGACCATCTACAAGGCACAATAATAATCTTTTACATTGTAATCCTTTCATTTTTAATATTTGGCATGTTTGTATGCTGCTTCCCGTCTCTGTGTGTAATAAGCAGAGTGTACGTGCGGTGTGCACTCGCCTATAGGCGCATATTACTAAAGCGCCCTGTAAATAAATAACCTTAGACCAGGTTTTAGTTGGTCAATGCCGCAATCTTTTTCAGTTGCCTCAAAATAGCAACATGCCAACAAAGTGCCTGAACACACCTCGTTTTTAGTCCAGCATGGCCAAGGGTGAACAGATGGCCGCAAGTGCATTTGCTATTTAAACAACGTGGCACTGGACGTGAAAATGATAACTGCGTCGGGCTGAAACTAGCAAAAAACACTTGCGACCTGCCTGGCATCGCATTGCGCCGGGTGTATGATAGGGCCCAAATTGACTCGCTAGTCACTCGATAAACAGTGACTTGCTGCCACCTACTGGTGGTTTTAATTTCACATTTCAAGTATCTTTTCATGTTTTAAATCTTTTCAAATATCAATATTCAACTTTTATGTTTAAAACAAAACATTATTTGTAACTGCTGGTTAGATGCATCCATGTCCCCTCTTAGCTGCATTAAACAGTGTCTGTTTCACTTCAGATGCAGATTACATATTTGCAAAAACTGTTTTCTTATGTTGGAATGAAAGAGTCTTCGTACCAGATGAAGTGTCTCTTATGCTAACCCAAAGATACAAAATGGAAGAAAGAGTTCAAACTGAACATAATTTTTCTGTTTAAACTGTGTATAGAACATTTTTTTTATATTTATTTGCTCCTTTTATATTTTTAATTTACTTGTTCTTTTACTTTCAATACTTAAGTAAGTTTAATATTTAAAAAAATACTTTTCATACTTAAGTACAATAAATACCACTTTTACTCAAGTAATATTCTAAACGATGACTTTAACTTATGCCAAGGTCATTTTCTGGTAAGATATCTATACTTTTACTTAAGTGTGGCTTTCAAGTAATTTATCCACCACTGCTAATAACAGACAGGTTTGACTCAGGTGCAAAACCAATCAAAACGTCCAGTTCAGCAAACTAAATGTACAAAGCAAACTTCGTACCAAGTTGAAATCAACATTAACAACAACATTAAAATAAGAGCTCATGCATTTTTACATGCATCTGACTGACAGATAAACCATGATTTATTTGTCAGTAAGATGCAAGTAAAAGTGTTACTATAGCAACGGTGGACTCCAGGCACATTTTCGGTAGAAAGAAAAAAGAGCAATATTATTTAACATGTTAACCCATAGTTAGGCTTGGGAATCAAAAATCGATTCCAATTCTGGAGTAAGTAAATCTTTAAGTAAATTATTCCTTCCCCTGGTTTCACAGACAAGGCTTAAGCTTAGTCTCAGACTAAAATGCATGTCTGGGCTGTTAATATCTTAAAATATGTCAGTGCCATTGTTTTGTCTCAAGATGCACACCAGTAATGTTATTTTCTAAGGCACATTTATAAAAGATACTTAAATGTCCTAATTGAACTATGGCCTAATCCTGGCTTAAACTAAAGCCTGGCTCACACTGTACGATTTTGACCACGATTTGGTCGTCTGAGACAAATTTGGAAAATTCTAAAAGATTCCTATAATCCTTGGCTAAAATTTGTAGTCTTTGGTCGTTAGTTTGACATGTTCACCGACAGCCATTTAATGACCGTTGCGATCAAATTGGACCTCCGACAAAGTTCTGGCAGTGTCAGAAGATTTGGCGCACAGTCCTGCAGTGTGACTTCTCCTACAACGAACGTCAAATTTTCTTCGTTTTTCAAGACAAGCCATGATCAAAATTAACAATAGTATAACAATAGTTTTCATTGTTATGGTGCGTGTCCACTGGAGCGGAGCAGTGGACACTCTGAAGCTCAACTTTCATAGTAATGAACTGAAAACACTCTCTCTGCTCCGTGCGAGTGGACATGCACCGTTAGCCACCATTTCATTCCTGTGTGTGATGCAGCTCACCTTCACCGAACGTGTCATGGGTTGATTTTTCTTGCATGGGTCAGTTTTTAAAGTGTCTTGACTGTCGTACAGTCTGACATTAATGTGCTTTAATGAATGTGCTTTAATGAAAGACCACAGACATTTGGTCTCTAATATAACAATAGCTTTAGCCACATTTGTTGTGGAACTGGCTAACAGGCACATCGACTGAAACGGCGATTTACTAAAAAATCATAAAAAATTAACTGTGTGACACTTCTGGAGATGAAGCTTGATCACGAACAGTTGGTATTGGTCTATCCTTAAGCAGGGCCACATTAACAATAGTGCTAGGCGGGGGGTGAAGCCCCAGGGCCCGAGCAAGGAGGGGGCCCGTGATTTGACTGTGGAGCAACGATCACCCACCACGAAGACCCACCACTCCCCCCACTAATTAGCACTGTTATTTAGTGGAGCTTTGCCAAAAATTCCATGCATTACCATTAGGGATTGAAACGTCACTTTTGAATTTGGTTTACCAATCAAATGCATTTATTCTATATTTGACTTTTGAACGACCTGCACATATCTATGAGGTGATCACTGTGCCTTATTGGGATGTCCGCATTCACCAATCAATCACCTCCACGGTTCACTTCGTTCTAGTCTAATCTGGAAATCGTCATGGTAAGAAATCTTCGATAGGTAGCCTGAAAATTTCAGCTATTTTAAAAAATGTGAGAGGAGCTCACAAAAGGAAAAACTTAAAAGACAAGCAGCAGAAAAAAGAGCAGAGCAGAGTTATTCAGTACATGAGTATTCAGTATCAGGTTATTTTACTAAAGCTGTTGATGGAGTGGAAGTTGTGGAACAGCAAGTGAACTTTTTACCGATTTTAGGTTAGTTTGATTATTAACTTGACTGATGTATATTGCTTTTTGTGTTTGAACAAACTATATATATATATATTCGCTGAAGGGGTGGACGATAACCCGCTTGAAATATGTCAAACGTGTTGCGCATGTAAGCTTATCATTTAAACACTTTTGTAAGCATTGTGGTTTAAAAACAAATGATTTTAAACCCTTCATGCATATTAAGCAGTGGGGGAGAATTCATTTTGGTAAACCTGATACGCGCTGTGGCGCACCTGCTTGTACAGCGCCTGAATAAACTTGAGTTCTTTCTTTCTCGTGCCTTGTGCTTGAACGTTCAAATACACATATTTGTGTCAAAATGCCCGTCTTTGGGAATGTCCTCGTAAAAAGCCCTGCAGAAACTCATAGACCCAGGGCCCAGTGAGGTCTTAATTCGGCCCTCTCCTTAAATAACAACTTTTTAGCAAAGCCTGCCTTGTATTGCTCCTCATTCATAAAGCAGTAGTGAAATGATTTGCGCAGACATAAACGAATTTTGGTACATTTTGAGGCACATTACCTTTAAAAATAAAAGTAATCCACTGCGTCCTCAGTTGCTCAGATATTGGGAGCAAATGAAGACTTTTATGTTCAGTCTTTCATCCGAACACATAACATCGGCATTGCTTAGGAGACATTGTTGCCGTTACAGCTGCTCGAGCGCGGAGAAAATGGATGACAGCGTACAACCAAACAACTTGCTGAAGGCAGAAACTACGGTAATGCAGGACTGTCAGTCAGCGGCCGTGGGCGGGGCCTAAACAATGTGACATCACAATGCTAAGAGAATCAAAACCGAATGCCTAATGAGACTCGTTTGGTTTAATGGGGATTAAAAAATAAAGAATGGGTGGATTTTTATCATTCTAGGGTGGTTGTGTTCACACACTGCCAACACATATTTATGTCCTAACACCATATAAAAGTGGATTTTGCAGTGGAATATTTGACATGAATACCAACGTGGTAAATAATTTAATTAAGTGTTGAAATGACAATGTAGGCTAGTACAATTTTTCACAATGGTTACTTATTTTACTTATGTTATGATAAGTCTTCTGTCTACGCTAATAAAAAAGGGAGTGGATGGCTTAATTTGGGAATTATTTGGGATTAATTGTTTATTCAAATACTGAGTGATTAATGCAGTAGGCTATTATGTCAAATAATATTTCGGTGTCTGAGATTTGACTAGAAAATATAATGCAGATGTCAATCACATGAGACCATGGCTTTACTATTCCCTACATTAGTCCGCTAATATAGTTCAAGTTTATGGAGTGAATGAAATCGAGTGAGCGACACTCAATGACACTCGGACATTGAGTGCACCAGAAGGGCTGTTGCTTTTAGTAGTTTGTGCTTGCTGTTTAATTATCATTTGAAACTTAGCAAACAGTGCCAGTAGTAATGAAAAGATTTATATTGAACTCTGTCATGAAAACTAGCATGTATAAACCTTAATTAAACAATTAATATTTGTATGAGATTACGCTGTACCCTCATTGGACTAGCAGTTTGGAAAATGGATGGATGGATGATTCAGCTGCAGGTGCCATCTTCTGGCAGGCCGTGGGAATTCATTCAGCAGGACCCTCACAGGTCATTATGGGTATTCTCTAGCACGACCCTCACAGTGCATTATGTATTCTCTAGCCGTTGAGTGTACATTGGTTATACATTTCTTATTGCGGTGCATTATGGGATTGAATGAGCACACTTGATAACGTAAACTATGGTTTCAGACACCACTACAAATGGCTGTCCCCTCAAATAGTGTCCTATTTGAGGGTATGGGTGCGATTTCTGACACTCAATCAGTGAGCAGGAAGCAGATGGACAAGTTCAAATTCTGTTGTTAAAGGCAGGATGGGAAACAACTTGTTGATGTCACAGCCTAATGCTCTTTGGCTTAAACAAGCGGGATGTGTTGCTCTCTTTGTTTTACTTTGATATTAGCATTCTGTAAATACAAAATATATTCCCAAACACTCTTGTCAGAGCATTCGCTGTATAGAATAGGTGATTTCAAAATTATCTCAAATAAATGTGTGTATTAAATAAAAAATGGATGGAAAAAAACACTTTTCTGTGGGGGGAAATTAATAAGTGATTTGGGTGTCTCGTTTTAAAACAAAATTTTAATTACATCCAGCTTATTAGCACCCAAATAAATAAGTGTGAATATCCTTTGATCTCACAGGTGTCTGATCCACTTCAAGAAGTGAAAATGGTCAGTCTTGACTGCATTTATTTCACTCAGCCCCTGACTGCATCCACCTACTCTGGTCTATTTTCAAGGCGACGTGAGGTGCATCTCAAACAATGATGTTTCACCACATCACATCTTCTGCTATTTTGGCATGATGTAGATTTTAAACAGGGAAGACAAAAATAACACAAAAAATCCCAACCACTTTTATCCTAAAATTAAAATTAATGGGTGCTATCATTGCTTTATTAGATATTCAGCACAACATCTCTGTTAACAACTTAGAAAATGCAGTTCATTGTTTCGTGACCCTTAAATAATACACTACAAAACATAGGTTATCTATATGATGATTGGGTAATTGGCTCACCAGGTGTTACAGTCCTCTTGAACTTGATTTCCAGGTGAATAGAAGAGCCCATTGTGGACACAGGTGCAGTTTTCCCTCTCCACACACCTACCTTTCCCATCAACTAGAAGGTCATTTTGACACATACACCCTGATACACACCCTGTACTCACCTACAGACAAAACAAACCAAGAAGGAGCAGCATTAGTGCAACATCATATTCTCTGCAAGATTTGCTATTTCAAGTTATCAGTGCACTATACAAATGCAAAATAATTATATTATTCTTTTCATTTTCTTTCATTTCTCATGTGTTCTCATCCAACCATCCATTCTAACTCACGCAATTGTTGGGGTCTTGTTTCTCACATGTCCTCTGACACTCCGTCCCTTTGTGTCCGTGTCCATGTTTTGAGCAGTTGAAGAAGACCATTGGATTCACACAGTCTAAAACAACAGATACACGGATGAGGAGCAGAAAAATTGCACAAATCATACCAATGTTGCCGTATCTTAGTGACATCTCAATTTGAATTTGGCAGGTGGAACTGCTGAAGAGATATTTTCAGCTCACCTTCTTGGCTGGAGCAGTGTAATTTGCCAAGGTTACAGGTGCTGTAATATGTAAAAAAAAAAAAAGAATAATAAAAGCCATCAACAGTTACAATAATGTTTAATCAATAATAAATAATGTGTCAATAATGTATGCTGAACTACTATTTTTACCATTTAACACCATTATTGTAGATTATGCTTGATGGTTTTATGACCTGGTTGCCACTGTAACAAGAACACTGGTCAGCAGTCACACAGCTGCCGTCATTGTTGAGGTAGGTGTCCTCAGGACATACACAACCATCTACAGGTGTGAAGGACCCTTGACAGGTGCTATCTTGTCCACTAAGAGAGCGGCATGTGCTGCCACAGCTGGTCACGCTGTAGGAGTACTTCATGTTGCCTGGACACGGAGTCACTGTGCAGACAGACAAACACACGGTAATGTAGATTTCAAGCCATATATTACATTTCAAGCCATACATATAAACAAATAAATACTTATGAAGTTCTCACCACAGGTGATTGAATCCATCCAGCCCTGGAGAATGACTCCTCTGGCAGCACAGGTGTGGACATAGTTGGACACAGCCGCACACATACACTTCCTAATATCTGCACATTTGCAGGTGTCATAGACACACCACTGCAGAGGATGAAACCCAGATTATAAGAAAGAGGGCTCTTTAAATTTGCATATCATATTTCATATACCCTATCATTTCGTACAAAAACACTCACTTGGTAGTAAATCTCAGGAGATATTTCTGAATGACATGCGGAAAAAACTCCTTTTGGGTTTGTAAGACTGGAACACCAGTTTTTAGCTACTTTCTCTGAATGAAAAAAATTAAAACACTAGAATTTAATAATGACAAAATAGCCACATTTGAACCTTGACAAAAAATGAATAGGTCATTGTCCTCTAGTATCCCAAATTAAACAAATCAAAACTATCAGGCTGGGAAATTTCTGTACACTACAACAGAGCCTTTATGTTAATAAAACTGAGTACCTATCTCCGAATGCTGTCCACAGGGGTTGTCAAATGTGTTTTCAAGATTTAGACAACTGTTTTGGTTTTTCCAAAAGTTGACAAAGGTTATTGGTGTGCCCTCAGTGACGCCCGACTCTATTTTGAAGTCATCTAATTGGACATCATTGTAGTTGCCACATAGACCTGAAAGAAGCAAGATACAGAATTAAAAGTACAATACCTGTAATTTATTCACTATGAACTGATACATTTTTTGAAAAGTCCTTTCTTAAAGCGGTCATATATATATTTTTTATATCCTTTTAATAATTGTATAAATCTTAGCAATGTTAACAATTGGTCATTTTATAATATTTTAATATTAAAAGTTACTCTTTTTTTATTTTTTTTTTTACTCGTTCCACCTTCCACAACAAAAAGGGCAGCGGCTAAGCAATAGATGCTCTTTACACTAAGTACAAATAACGATAGATTCTAAAATATGTAAAAAATAGCAGCATTTTCTTTGCAGAAAGTGTAAATAGTAGATGCTGTTTATACTTAGTGTAAAAATGGCAGTTTACAGTATTATTACTGTATTTTAATTTACAGTATCACTATACTGAAATAAGTTGCAACACAAGAGTTGTCATAATACAGTATAACAGGTTTAATAACTAACAAAAAGTACTGAACATTTAAATACAATAAAGCAATACACAAAAAATTTATTAAGTAAAATAATGTTTCAAACACATTAAAGTGCAAAAGAATTATAAAGAACAATAGGTAACCTTTTACAATAATCTCATAAACCTTAGTTAATGCACTAACATTAACAATGAGCAATAGCTACATTTGTTACAGACGTTATTCTTTGTTAAAAAAAATACAACTGGTAGTTCATGCTAGCTCGGGTCCATTAAATAGCTTAATACTGTTGCAACATTTGATTTTAATAACATGTTATTAAATGTTGAAGTGAACTAAGATTAACAAATGCTTTAGAATAATTTTTGACAGTTTATGTTAACTAATAAATTAACTAATGTTAACTAATGGAGCCTTAATGTAAAGTGTGACCAAACGATAACGAATCAAAACATTTTCAAACAATATCTAGTGCATGTTGTAGTCCAGATTAAAAACTTTGAAAATAAATAGTTGATTATATCTAAGTATTTAAGTATTTGGCCCTGTGATGGGAACCATTGTGAATAAAAAATTCTGAATGGCTGTTTAAATCATTTAAATACTGCTGTTCAGAAACAGAAAGCACAGCTGCCTTGTTTACGGGGTTACAGGGATAACGGCTGCATTTCTGCTGTTCCAACAGCGCCATCTGCACCTGTTTAATATTATCATTTAAAACTTTTTACATTATGATTGATCTAATATCTGTATTTTAGTAAGTAGGCCCTAGGCAAGATAATGAAAATGGGCCCCACTAGTGTCAAAACTGTCATAGCAATTTGACGAGTGAAGAAAAAGCACATCAAATGACAATTCCAATAATTAAGCATAAATGTGTATTAAGTGTAACACATCCAACATAAATATGTCAAAGATCTTTAAACGGATTTAAAAAATTGGAGTGCAAGTGAGCTTGAAAAATGGAAGTAAATCGATATACATGAAACATAAATAAAATATGAATGAATTATGCACAAAAACTAAAATGAAATAAACAGAGTATAAACAAAATGAACATACAAATATGCATAAATGAATAGAAATACAGGCTATTTCATTTGTTTTTAATGCCTGATTGATGATCACACACATTTTTTTTTATAATATTGCATTAGACATTGGATGGTGGGTTGAATCCGAATTTGGAAAGAGGGGGAGACCTGTATTTTTGGCGGGAAGGATGGATGGGATAGCTAAAATTAGGTCCAGTCCGATAGGGGTGCTAGAGGATGCTAAGCGCCCTCAGTTGAAGCTAAAATAATAGCATATTGGCGAAACAGATTTGGCAGACACTCCATTTGTGTTTGCGATCTGTTGATTTCTTAAACACCGTTTAGAAGCGTTCAAGTTAGAATCCATACTCAAAAGGCCTGAGATTTTGTTCAGTGTTGAGTTCTGCACTCATTGATTATAACATAACTTTGTGAGATCGTGATGAACTGACAGCGTTTTAGTGATTATAAGGAGTGCTCTTTCCGCCATAGCAATGAACGGCACAGTAACCGTAGACGTTTTTCAGTCAAGCCGTTTAAATGATATGAGCAGCTATGTGATAGCTATATTTATTTCCATCGTCCACAAATCCCCAGTAGGCTACACGCTGCAGTGATGCTGAGGCTGGTACCCAGATGGTTATTTGTGCCCCTATTTGATATTATACGTGTTATTATGCCCTATATTTGTCACCACCATTGTGCCATATCTTATACCATGTCCACCCATAAAATGGAATAATTTGTTTCAATGCGTGTTGTTGTATGCGTTTTAATTACATTTATATATCAATTGGCGCCCTTTTATTATTAAATTCTATCGACACAATATCGTCGACCTGATGGTGACAATTCAAAGGTATACGATAAAGGATGATAAGAGGCATCCTTTATCGAATACCTTTGAATTTTTACCATCAGGTCGACGATATTGGGTTCCCAGATGTTCAAAAAATAGTTTAAAATGATCATTTATTCCCCAAGCAATTAAGTTCTTACATTTTTCTTCCTCTAGTGGTAGTTGATGGTCAGTTAGACTGGATATTTTAACTAGATTCATTAGTATTAAATTATTGTTTACATCTGTTTATTTACATATATGCCTAATGTGAATCGTCAAATTTTCCTGAAGCTATGCAATTCCTACATTTCTTTCTTAATATGTACTTCAATTACCTTCTAGATGGTGACCGATCAAGAAAGTGGGCTGAGTGATTCTTCAATGGACCTGACAGATGATCTTGAGGAGGACTTGTGTAAAGTATGGGACATGGCTATGGATAAGGTAAACTGAAACCCACTGTATTCAACACCCTGCTCCATGCCCACCAGCTATTAACACATTACATGTGTTTTCTCTCCAGGATGTGGCTGTTTTTCTTCAAGAGTTCAAAGCTCCAGACATCTTGCTGGGTGTGATCGCAAAGTCACGTAGTCCACGGCTCACGGTAAGTCATTTTACCACTGTAACTGCTTTACATAATGCTTATAACATCTTATAATTACTCAGAGCTTCTGTTACAGGAAATCTGCGTTGGAATTCTGGGTAATATGGCCTGTTTCCATGACACATGTGTATCTCTCAGCCAGAGCTCTGACCTATGGTAAGAGACACACACATGTAAGTATCCACCCACCGGTCCAGCGGCCTGGTTGAAGGTTTAATGCGTGTTCGGTCTTTTACTTGCGCCTCTGAATTGATCAGGATTTAGTTTCAATTTTAGGCCCTGTCCACACGAACGCGGTTATTTTTAAAACGTTGCTTTTTCTACGCGGTTAGGCCATTCGTCCACACGCAAACGCAGCACCAGGTCACTGAAACCGACTATTTTTGAAAACGCCTGCCAGGGTGAAGATTTTCAAAAACTTTGGTTGCAGTGTTATCGCGAAGACAGAGTTTTTGGCTTGTGACGTCGGCGCCTGCGCTGTTCTCTCCGCCTACTGGAGACTTTTTCAGGCTTCTGATTGGCCAACATGGCTTTACGGTTGAGATTATATCGCCACCTGTTGGCTTGACATGCTCTTGACAGTGCTTCATAGCATGTGTTTGCGTTTTTATGTGGACGGAGATTTTTTTAAAAATGGAAGAAGGAAAAATACCGGTGTACATGTGGACATGGCCGTAGTCTAGCTTCGTGTTCAATCAATTTCAAGTGATCATTAAATTTAGGCAATGTTTCTAATTAAAAACTGATCCCAAATGTCGGTTATGTATTAATTTAGATATTATTCCGAACATCCCGTACTTTCAATTATTCGTTCATTAGGGACCCGGTATCTCATAGAGAACTTATGCCGGTCTCGTCATTTCTGATCTTAAGACAGAGGATGCAGTGTGAATATCTACCTTTATGTCGGCCGCGCTCTACTTGCTCATAACAAAAAGCATAGTTTTTGTATATTCACGAAAACTGCAACTTACTAAGGCAGTGATAGTCAGAAATCGAAAAGGTCTCAAATGATGTGCCCCATGCTTTATTCATTGAGCCTTCTGTATGATCTATCCTGAATACAGATTTGCGGTAATACTAGACTCCACTTTAATCTACTAGAAATAATTTCAGAGTAAGTCAGAATAAAATCAAATGTAACAATTTATTATCAGTCAGGTAAACATGTATTATGTCAATTCAAAGATGTCAAATCAATACAAGACATCAAATTCTCAAATATGAATCTAAGAGTAAAAAGTGCATACCTAACCTTGGAAAATACATAGTCTGGAGTGCAGAGACACACACCACACTACAGGCGGAAGAGATGAGATTGGGCCAGCTGTTGTTCTGTGCGTTTTCTCGTGGATCCTCTCTTCAGATTAGTGAGTTTTATTGTTTTATTACAGGATAGGAATCTTGAATTCAGTTTTGGTAAAATCCATCCTTACACACACACACACACACAGCATCTTTCTCCCTTTCTGTTCACTTCAGAATAATTGAACTATTTTTGTAAATACAATACTGCTAATTCTGTTAAATGAAAACATGTCTGACATGTTCTCTGGATCTCAGCGCTGTGTTGCTTCTGCTGCTCGGGGATAATGATCCACCTACGCTCTTGGAAACTTGCAGGTCAGTGCTAATAAAGCCCTGTTACAAAATTCGAAGAAAACTTTGCAATATATGCTGCATTTTACTGAATGCGGCGGGTGTGTGACTTGCAATACTGTGGCTTCCACAGGCTCCTGCTAACGTGTGTGTCTCAGCCTGAGGTCGCCCCTCTGTGGCTAGAGCGAATACAGCAGCAGCCGATGGTGTGCAGCAGTCTGTGTTTCATCATGAGCAGCTCCACCAATGGTAGTGATGTTTACTTTTAACAAATAGGCACAAAAGTGCCTGAAATTTAAGATATTAAGCAGCAAATAATTTTTCCCCCCAAACTTGCATATTTATTTATTTATTTTTTTCATGTGTGATTTTTGCTTTTTAGCAATGAACATTAAATACACATTTACTACTACTAATGAATAACATTAGCTTTTTATTATAAATTTGTATTATTGTTAATATTTAATATATAAATAATATATAATAGTGAATTTGTGTTAATTTCATATTTGAAATTCATTCAAATTTTAAATTCAAAAAAGTACTTAAGTTAATGGGATTCATAAATTCATATTTATTTATTTACATTTAGTCATTTATCAGACGCTTTTTATCCAAAGCGACTTACAAATGAGGACAATAGAAGCAATCAAAACTAACAAAAGAGCAACAATATGTAAGTGCAAATGACAAGTCTCGGTTAGCCTAACGCAGTACACTTAGCAAGGTATTTTATTCATATATATACATATATACACACACACACACACACACACACACATACATACACAAAGAAAAACAAGTAGATAGAATAGAAAAAATAAAAAGTTAGTGTTATTTTTTTTTTATAAAAAAAGATAAATACATGAAGTAGAATTAAAATATAGAATAGAGAGTGCTAGAGTTAGAGGGTCAAATAAAGATAATAATTTATTTATTGTGTGTTTTTAGCAATAATAATAATATTTTGTATTATTATTACGGTATTATCATCATCATTATTATTATTATTATTATTATTATTTACATTTTGTTTTTTATAAACTTTATAAACTTTTTTTGCTAGTTTGGGACCAAATGTTGGTTTAATAGTTAATATTTAGTTATTAGATAAACAGATATTGATAGTACATTGGATCCGGGCAGCTCTTAAAGTGACAGATAAATCACTTTTGTAACTTTAATAAGAAGAAATGTATATTTAATTTACACAGTGAAGAACATGAAGTGTTTTTATACATTTGATTGCTTAATGAATAATTAATAAGTTTAGGTAATTCTTAAAATGTTCATATTTCATGTATAAAATAATATATAACACAGGTTATATTTTCAAGTTTTAAATTCATCAAAGTTAACATTTAAAACATATATTTTACTTCAATTAATTGACATTTTATATTAAAATACAAAACACAATTTTAAAATACATACAGTTGCCCCCGGTTTCACAGACAAGGCTTAAGCTAGTCCCAGACTAAAATGCATGCTTGAGCTGTCTCAACTGAAAATACCTTGCTCTGACGTATTTTAAAATATGTCAGTGTCGTTGTTCTGTGTCAAGATGCACACATGTAATCTTTTCTTCTAAGGCATTTTTGTAAAAGTTGCTTAAATATCTTAATTTAACTAAGGCCTAGTCCTGGCTTAAGCTAAACCCTGTTTGTGAAACCGGGCCTTGATGTGTTTTAATGCTAGTTTAAATTAATCTTAGATGAAAGTTTATCAAACGGATTTGAGCCTCTCAAGTATTGGAACACTGAAGTGCATCTCATTCTGCAGTGGATTTGCTGGTTAAGGTTGGGGAGCTGGTGGATAAGCTCTTTGATGAGGATGAGGAGATGATGAAGAGTTGGGTGTCCACCCCACCCAGCAACACTGACCCAAATAAGGACACACAGCAGGACGTCGTATCCTCTCTGCTTGAGGCCGCCACACAGCTTAGGTGAGACACTTTAATTAAGGTGATGTGACCTGCTCGTCTGTCTGTCCGAGCCGTTTACTGAACCAACCTATTCTTCTGTCTGCTGCTAGAGGAAGAGGTGGTGTTCCACTTGAATCAGATTAATGTTGTTTTTGAAATATGAATTTGGGCTCAATTTTTTGTGTTGTAGGTCAGAAAGTCCAGAGGATCTTGAAGTGTATCTTCATTCACTCCAGCTTCTGACTACAGTAGAAGAGGGCATGCAGGCACTGGGTGAGACACACACACACACACACATACTGACCCTCACCGACCCTGAAAATTCATTTATATTTAAAGTTTTTTTTTTTAGGGGCAATAACATAATCACATTTTAAGCTACACTCTGGCGTTCCTTCTCTGATAGTCAGTCTCTTATGCTCACCGAGGCTGCCTTTATTTGATCATTTAATATGTCCTTGAAGTAACATTTTAAATAAATGTGATCAATATAAAAAAATATAATTAAAAAAGATATTGTTATTTTATATGTATATGTTATTTTCTGATAAACTATGTTTTTTATGGCTCTCCTTAGAAAAGGTGTATGAAATATATGTAATGATTTTTTGTTTTTACTTTGTCTACAGTATCAGATGGAGCATGTGGTCGTGCGGTGTGGACGTTTGTGTGTAAGATCATATGTGAGGATTTATGTCAAGCGGACGATCCTCCTCTCATCCTGCAGGAGCAGAAAACTCTCCTGGTCTCAGCGCTCGCCCTATTGTCAGCGTTACACTCCAGCCTGCAGACAGATATCAGTACAAAACACACTTTTGGCATATTCAATTCATTGCTTCATGAGAGGCATTGTGCTGTTTGTTGAATGTTTGCTGTTTTGCTTTCATAATGTGTGTTTATTCATACCAGGTTCAGCATTATTAGGAAGTCTTATTCGCATCCTTCAGTTCAATGCTGAATGCCGTCAGAGCCGAACAGCTGGAAACTCAGAATCAGAAGAGAGTCAGAAAGAAGGAGAGAAGCAAGTGGAAGATGAACAGCTCGAAGCTTTAGTTGAAACCACAGCCGAGTTCCTCTCAGCCATCCTTATGGAACTGAATAAGGTGAAATTGCCAGCTATCCAGTTTGCAAAATAGTAATAAATGAATAAATTCTAACTTGATACCGTATTATAATGTTATAAAAACTTAAATAAAAAAATATATAAAAAATATACATTCAATTAAAAAAAATTATATACAAGTGTAATTTTTTTTAAATATTCTATATTAAGTTATTAAAAATATAAAGTTATAAGTTTACAATATTAAATAATCAATTATTAAATTCTAAGTTATGTTACATTATAAAAATGTGTTGTTTAAAAAATAATACATTTTATTATACAATATATACAATTTTAAATCAAGATATATCATATAGTATACAAACCCGATTCCAAAAAAGTTGGGACACTGTACAAATTGTGAATAAATAAGTACATTCCAAAACATTTTATTGTATTGTATTTATATTATACTATGAAAATATAAAGTAAATTTCAAAATTCCTAAATTAAAACATACCAATGTTAAATATATTACATATTAATTTATTGAAAATTACCTTTAATTTTCAGGATCTGTTATCATCCATAGTCAAGGAAGGGTATTTGACAGAGAGAAGCTGTGTGTCTGCTGTTGGCACCCTTGCACCTCAACATGTAACAGCAGTACGCCCCTCTCCTCTTTTTTTTTTTTTTTTTTTTTTTTTTTTTTTTAAGTACATTCCAAAACATTTTATTGTATTGTATTTATATTATACTATGAAAATATAAAGTAAATTTCAAAATTCCTAAATTAAAACATACCAATGTTAAATATATTACATATTAATTTATTGAAAATTACCTTTAATTTTCAGGATCTGTTATCATCCATAGTCAAGGAAGGGTATTTGACAGAGAGAAGCTGTGTGTCTGCTGTTGGCACCCTTGCACCTCAACATGTAACAGCAGTACGCCCCTCTCCTCTTTTTTTTTTTTTTTTTTTTTTCTTTTTGCTGCTCCTACAGACCCTGATTGATCACAGATCTTCTCATCTTCTCTCATCTACAGGTCCAGCACCTGGTAGGCTTGTTGTCAGAAGTGGAACCGAAACTGGCAGACATTATAAAAAAGGACTTTACTCTTTCATCCGATGTGTTAAGCTGAACTTGGACAGACACATCCAAAGCATTCTTCAGCAAAGTTCTCAGAGACTGGAGATGAGTTTATCTTCTTGTGAATGGACTCATCTTTTGTTTAGATATGACAAAAAATTAATTTGTTTTCATAGTAAACATTATAGCTTAAAATATTTGTTGAAATTGTGTATATTATCACTTTGATTGAATACTTTGACATTTCTAAGTAGTAAACATAACCTGTTTTGTAGATTGTTGTGTTTTATATTTGTCCTGGAGTACTTGTTTTTGATATTTATCATTTATATATTTTTATATTTTCAAGTACTCAAAATAGTCAATGGAAAAGTTCCCAAAGTAAATGTTTTCTTAATTTCCGTTATGCTTCGCACTAAAAGATTACACAATTTACCACTCTTTCAGCATGACTTCCAGCGTATGATAGTGAACATGTGCTGACGTTTTTTTACGCACACTTGGAGTGTTTACTATGGAAGCCCGTTTCTGCCACTGAATAAAAAAAAGTTTATTGCGACTTTTTTTCTCACAATTCTGGCTTTTTTCACAGAATTGTGAGATATAAACTCGCAATTGTGTGTTATAAAGTCAGAATTGCAAGATATAAAGTCAATTGCGTGTTATAAAGTCAGAATTGCAAGATATAAAGTCACAATTGTGTGTTATAAAGTCAGAATTGCAAGATATAAAGTCACAATTGCGTGTTATAAAGTCAGAATTGTGAGATAGAAAGTCGCAATTCTGACTTTATAACATGCAATTGTGAGTTAAAGTCCAATTTTTTTGGGGGGGGGACATGTTCTCAGAATTGCGAGTTTATATCTATAAAAATAAAGGTAATTGACTTTTTATCTCACAATTCTGACTTTTTTCTCGGAATTGCGAGACAAAGTCGCAGTTCTGAGAAATAAAGTCAGAATTGTGAGATAAAAAGTCACAATTACCTTTTTTATTTTTTATTCAGTGGCAGAAACGGGCTTCCATAGTTTACTGATATTCACTGCTAAAAAAACATTAGGTGTCCTGCAAATGTGCGTGCCACGTGCGGGCTGTGATCACCTTCCTCATTTGCTTTCCAAATGGCCAACAGAACGGGGAGAAAGGTTCTACTGCGTACTTCCCGCGTATGACGCCAGCAGGAATATAGCAGCTCTTTAATTAAGAGTTTGGATTGATATGCAGAGCGTGCTGCATTCTTATGGAAATGTGGTGTGTAGGAGGAGGACCTGAGAGAGACACGGCCAGACACTCAGCTGGGATCTCAACCTGGACTGAATGGAAAGCAGACGGGGGCTAATTTTAACTATGTTTGCGTGATTTTGAGCCGCTGGCTTTTGTTGTTTTTGAGGAAATCTTGGTTGGCCTGAAAAGGCCAGATGCTCAGGTTTACAGGGACTTTTGATTGACATGTGTCTGTTTTTAGCTCTACCTGAGGAAGATCTGACAGTCGTACCCCAGGCTGAGGAAGCACTTGAGTTGGTTCGATCCAGACCACTGCGTGTATGAGAGAACGCTCAACTAATACGAGTTGACAGAAGACTGGTTGAGATGGAGGAAGTGCTGTTCATGTAGAAGTGAAAGCGTAAACATAGATGATTGGCAGCTGTCAATCATCATCCAATTGATGCCCAGAACATTTAGCATGACCTAAAATGGCACATCACTCACTATCTAGTCTACTATGTTAGATGTGTGCAACAGCCAGACAACCCCAAACCTCAAATGTTTCACATTCAGTAACTGAGCCATCTTATTTATTTTATTATTTATAAAGGCACACAGCAGAAATGCATAAGCAATAAATGAATAAATAATAATAATTTTAATACGTTTTAAATAAAATAATTTGGAAAAAGTTAATTCTGAGAAAAGGTCAGCGTAATTTACTTGCAGATGTTACTTCATTTTTCTAAGGTTTCATCATTTTTTTATTTAATTTATACACATTCGAAATTTTGTTGTCAGCAAGATTTATTTTGAATTTTTTGAAAAGAAAATTATACTTTTATTCGGCAAGGACACATTAAATTGATCAAAAGTGACATTAAAGACATTTATATATATATATATTATTAATTATATTGATCAAAGAATCCTGAAAAAAACTTTTCAACAATGATGATAATAATAGTAATAACAATAGTGGTTTTAGTGTAATTTTGATCAAATAAATGCAGCCTTGGTGAGCATAAGAGACTTTAAAAAATATTTAAAAATCTTAATGACCACCTCAAGGTTTTTTTTTTGTTTTTTTTTACTTTTAGACATTTTTACAGTCAAAATTACAGACATTATTACTGATCTAGTTGTCGTGATTGATTCACTGGTTCATATTATTCCAATGAAAACATTTTTCTCTTTCTAATCTTTCATCAAAACGTACATTCCATCTTATTTTTTAACCCGTTCTCCAATCACGTCACTCCATTCTGGTCCCTCTTTTCACAGTCCAATTAATTTGATTGTTAAAATGATCTCCCGCTCAACATTTTTTCACATTTACACTGGGTAAAATCAGATGCAAACAGCGTTTTATGTTGGGTTTAAGTGTTGCCTAAATGCTTAGATGCTTTTGGGGCCACTGCATGTCTCTACTGACCCCAAAAAACATCTCAAAGAACCGAGTCTGAAACGTTGTCATTATTTAGTGGTAGCCGCCTCATTATGGTTCATATAAATTCAGTGGCATCTTTACGATTGATTACCTCTGAAATTCCATTTGATGAACAGACAATTGGATCAGGTAGGAACTCAACAATGCATGTCATTAAACATGAATGAGGTCTTTGGAGTAGTCAGCAGTCACCTGACACATGCAACCACACGTCTGCATTGTGCTCACTGGCACGTACGTCCCTTTTTTTCACTCGTTCGTCCAGCTGCTTGTGCGATGGAGCTCATTAAGGGCCGTGGAGCTGCCTCTCATCACAGCCTCCTTCAGCTGCTGTTTATCTCTCCTGTCAACAAGCACACAATGAAACTTTCTCTCGGTTCACGCTGGATTTCCCAGAATAACTCTGATGCCATCTCATACTTGATGGTCTGTACCAACTGTTTAAAGATGATTTCTGTCATTATTTCCACATCCTGATGTTGAAACACTAGCTGAAAATTTGAGAAATGTTTTTCTTTCTTTCCATACAAGGACAGTTTATAGTGCCCACAGCTGTCAAACAGCAAAAAGGACTGAAAATCAAACTGAAAAGTATCATAATTGTAGCCTTTATAAGCCTTTATGTGTGCGATTCACTGCTGATGTGTAATTCACTGCTAATCTCAATTATTTTTCAAAATCACCCTGAATTTAGCATACATGTCATAGGAACCATTTTTATGTTTTTAAAATTATATATATAATATTATTATAATATAGATTTTTTTTTTATTATTATAAGGGACCACATTATATTTTTAAAGTTGTTTTCATACTATATATAATAATACATATATTACATAATATGTAAATATAAAATTAACTACTATATGAATTATACATTCTTTATGTATACACACAAACACATATATATATATATAAGCAATTAATTTAGAAATATCTAAATTATTTATTTTATATATGTGTGTGTGTAGAGAGAGAGAGAGAGAGATAGGTCAAAAACTGTCAAGAAATTAAAAAATGAATTTGTCACAGTGAAAATAATCTTAAACAGTCCTAAGATATGCATTATTATTTTTTGTATAGGGAATAAAAGCAGTGTCAAGTTTTTGTTTTTGTTTTTCGCTAAAATTCTTCAATTGTGTTCCACACAGAAGTAACAGGTTTGGAATAGCATGAGAGTGAGTAAATAGTGACATTTTTATGTTTAAGTAAACAACTGCTTTAACTTTCTTTCTTTCTGTTTGCTTTTAAACTTGTTTATCTTGTACCTGACGTGATATAGATAGGTCAAAAACTGTCAAGAAATTAAAAAATGAATTTGTCACAGTGAAAATAATCTTAAACAGTCCTAAGATATGCATTATTATTTTTTGTATAGGGAATAAAAGCAGTGTCAAGTTTTTGTTTTTCGCTAAAATTCTTCAATTGTGTTCCACACAGAAGTAACAGGTTTGGAATAGCATGAGAGTGAGTAAATAGTGACATTTTTATGTTTAAGTAAACAACTGCTTTAACGTTCTTTCTTTCTGTTTGCTTTTAAACTTGTTTATCTTGTACCTGACGTGATATATGTGTAAAGAAGGAAGTGTTAGGAAGCCTTCAGGAACATTTTGATGTCTATCAGTAATGACAGTC
Source organism: Sinocyclocheilus grahami (assembly GCF_001515645.1). Taxonomy (NCBI): domain Eukaryota; kingdom Metazoa; phylum Chordata; class Actinopteri; order Cypriniformes; family Cyprinidae; genus Sinocyclocheilus; species Sinocyclocheilus grahami. The sequence continues at coordinate 23,816 of NW_015506129.1, read as the reverse complement.
CGTCTGCATGAATGGAAACAGGGTCCGGTGAACTTGCAACCCTCCCGGGCTTTGAAATGTCAGAACGGAGTGATTTCTCAGCCCAAACCTGACAGCCGTTTAAATGACCAATTCCTAGTGAATCTGCTCATATAGCAGTGGGCTGTTTTCTGCTGCTCGGCTGTTAGCATATGTTTTGTGTTTGTTCTGTCAGAGATGGAGCTCCTAAAATGACCATCTTCCAACACCAATGACACACGATGAGTCAGTGTACATAAAAAAAACCTTGCTTGTGTATGCATTTATTTATTTTTTGATAGCGTGACATTAAGTGATAGCGTGACATTAAGTGACTTATTTCCAGTAAAACGTTTACTCGTGATGCAAAGTGTATGTTTATGCAAATGCATTTATTTCCTGAATATTCCTGTTTCACAATTCAAACTCATGTTGCTATTGTTCATGCCTGCTGAACTCATTTATAATGCAAAGCAGATTTTTGCGTACAGCAGATGCCGTGCATCCAGTTCTTGGTAGAATCTAGATCTGTGAGAACAGAATTAGACAGGAAGCTACTTATATATATTACTGCAGCAGTCAAGCCTAGAGTTTTACTTTTTTTTTTTACGTTTTTGTTTTTTAGTGGAAAACTTTGCTGGTCCAGTAATGTGTTTGTGTGTAAGTGGTTTACTGTGTGTCCTCTTGTTATATCACAATTGAGATTAGGGCGGCTCACCAAGTTCATCTATCACACTCTGTGTGTGTGTGTGTGTGTGTGTGTGTGTGTGTGTGTGTGTGTGTGTGTGTGTGTGTGTGTGAGAGAGAGAGAGAGAGAGAGAGAGAGAGTAAATTCCCTTGATTGAAGTGAACAGAACTAGGCCAGGTTATCAGTGAGGGGTCTGTCTAGGATGGGCATGTTCTCTGTGCCAACTGCTAAGAGGAAACACACTCACACTTTCCCTTGTCTCTATTGCGCTCTCTCACACAGCGGTTTTGTCTATACAAAATGAATTGTGATGTTCTGCCTCTTCAAGGAATGCCAGAAAATTTTCGGCTAAACCTGCTTGTAAATGCATAAATAGTCCAATTTTTGCTTATTTGAATGTTTATTGTGACATGTGAGATTAAAATATTAAAAATATTAAAATGGTTACAGCAAAATCTGTTAAGAATATTTCCTGGTCATATTTCATCAAAAAAAAAAAAATATATATATATAAAATAATTTTTGATTCTCACCAAGTTATCATTACTGTAACACAACATTATTATGTTATATTAATAAATCACATTATACATAATTTATTTTTAATTGATTGTAATGATTGTAAGGACTACAAGAAATCAAGAAACGAATATGTCACGGTAAAAATAATCGTAATGGTTCTAAAATAAGCATTATTTTCTTTATGAAACATATGTTAATGTTAGGGTGAAATTGTGTTGTCTGGGTGTTTCTAAATGTCTTGTGGTTGTGAGTGAGCTGTAATGAGATGAGTATGTACCGATGAGCATTCGCTGCAGCTAAAAGCCTCTTCAGAACAAACAGCACAAAGGAACCAGAGGCTGCATAATGTAAGCCATCCCTTCCTTTAATTAACACTGAGCTCGCTTTGTAGAGAGAGAGAGAGAGAGAGAGAGAGACTGACTCATCATGTTTAAATATCAATTACTAACATCAATTCACTTCATCTAACTAATCTACTGCAAACTATCAAGACAAGACAAAACATCTTCAGCACGAATCTTTAAAACTATCGGCTGCATATGCATAATTACGAACCTGTTTAAACCCACTCTCAGTACGGTTGTTATGTTTCAGTCGCCTATCAGGGTTTTATGGTTTGTAAAAATTTAGAACAATAACTTGTACAAAAAGCAAGTATACAGTACAAAGTTTCCCTTTTATGTTACCTAATGTTCTCTTTTCTGGCTCTCACAGCTTGATTGTCATCACATCTGCGGTAGTGTCAAAGCAAACAGACTGTTCAAAGGCTCATGGGACTCTGACACTGCAGCCATCAATCATGACAGCACAGCATCCGTGTGGTCTCCAGATCCCTGGAGCTCAGGCTTTGATCTAGCAGCAGTCCTCAGCCTCCTCCCCACACACCCCATCCAAACGCCTGTGCTGTTGATAGGAGTTTGTTTGCCTTCCGCCAGGTGGGTTTTCCTCAGTTTACACACTGCCCACGCACCCCAAACTCTGACACGTGTAAGACATCACAGCTTCTTGATTTGTGTCATAATTATTTTTAGCCTGTTGTCACACTAGACTTGCAGTGTTCCGTTTAAGCATAACAGTTTTGTCTTGTGCTGCATGTTGGTAAACACTGTGTGGCACTTGCAAATTTTTATATATATATATATATATATATATATATATACTTTATATATATACTGTATAATTACATATATAAAGTATATATAATTAATTTATGATTTGTTTACAAAAAATATTTTCATTTTATTGCTTTTAATTATATTCTCTACTCATTTATTTTAAAACATTTTTTATACTGTATAATTACATATATAAAGTATATATAATTAATTTATGATTTGTTTACAAAAAATATTTTCATTTTATTGCTTTTAATTATATTCTCTACTCATTTATTTTAAAACATTTTTGTTATTATTATGATTATTATTATTTACAATTTATTAAAAACAGAAGTCATAGTGCATGACATCATATCCTGTCATATAATATATGTAATATCCTGTTGCCCACATTTGTTGCAGAAACCAACGCTATATTTCTAGTGTGAACACTCCCTTAGACTAACCATGTTGATTTGACAATACTGAATTCATTAATGTTTACACAATTTTTGTTCATGTCAAAGATTCTCTGTATTTCATCAGTCAATATTTGTTGTATTCTGTTAATTTAGATGAACATTTTTTAGGTTACACAATATATTGTTTTTACAGTACAATTCAGAAAAGTCAGAATTACAAAGAGTCGGACTATATGAGTCACAGAAGTCAAGAACTACAGTATATGAATCACGCTCCTTCATTCATGTTTTCCACACATAAATTCAGAAGTTGCTCACCACTGCTTCTATCTCAGGCTTGTGTAAAGCATGTGATCCTGTCACAGGAACCTCATCCTTTAGTCCACCTGATGTGTGTCAGCCACATGTGACCCAAACCCCAAAAGGAAGGATGGGAAATTTAGACCTCAAAGTCTTTCTGGGTCCTAAAAAAAGTGCACAATCCCACACACAGAAAAATTGGTATTAAGTAGAGTAGAATACGATCCACCCATCAAACTTAAAGGGGTCATATGACGTTGCTAAAAAGAACATTATGTTGTGTATTTGGTGTAATGAAATGTGTTTATGCGGTTTAAGGTTCAAAAAACACATTATTTTCCACATAATGTACATTATTGTTGCTCCTCTATGCCCCGCCTTTCTGAAACGCGCCGATTTTTACAAAGCTCATCGGTCTGAAAAGCGAGGTGTGCTCTGATTGGCCAGCTATCAAGTGCGTTGTTATTGGCCGAATACCTCAAGCGTGTGACGGAAATGTTATGCCCCTTAATATACTGTGATGCCGTCTCCCGGCACGACGAGACAAAACCAAAAAAAAACATTACAAACCAGGCATTTGTTGCATCCAATGGGGACATAATTACTGAATATGATGTGAGTCAGAAGCGCCAGACTGTCCTTGCAAAGTTGGAACTGCCCCACTTTATAGAACAGCCTTTGAGCACAGACCCATTGTAGGGTATGCAGAACTGCAGGTTCAAGAAACAGTCCTCCATAAAATGCATCACACAGCATCACACACTGCGGGACTTGAGTGAGCGGCGGCGGGCGGGCTTGAGAACGGTGCGGCCGGCGGATTCGACAAAGGAGCGTCCGGCGGGCTTGCGCCAACCACATGTGACAACCCTGGGCTGGACTCCGCTTCATCCTCGGTGAAAGCCGATCCGGTGATCCACAGCTCGAAGTTGATGTATTTCATCAGTGACCAGCACGGATCAGCTCCAGGCATGACGAAGCGAATATCGTCCTCTTTTGGAAGACCAAACAAAGTAGTTTCGCTTTCACAACAAAAAACACAGCATCTCCACGGCATGGAGGCGGCAACAACAACAGCGAGAATAAAAGTTATGCCTTCTTTCTTTGCGTGAACATTTGGGCGGTGTTATGCAAATCTTCCCACGTCGTGACATATATATGTGGGGGCGTGTTAGAGCGAGCCGTTTTAGGTAGGCGTGGCTGACTCTTAACTTTTATAAAGAATATCTCTTTGGATTTGAAACTTTAGTCTTTGCAACTTTACAGATCTTTTTTATGCACCAAGAGCTTGTAACACTCCAAAGAGAAAGGAAAAATTTAAATCGCATCATATGACCCCTTTAATGAAATCTGCTGGCCTAAGACGCCTCAATCTAACGCTTCAAGGGTGCCCAGACGGAGAGATCATCCTCTTGAGGGCTTTTACTGTAATTTAACCGTGAACCCTGAATGTGGGACAAGGCTCACATGACACTGAAGTGGGACGAAAAGAAGGAAAACATCCTGTAGGCCAAAATCTCTCTAAGTGGAGTCCTGAGACTGACTTCAGACACACCTTTAAGACTCAATCAAAGTGAATCCTCTTAAGAAACGCAGCTATCCACACTTTCTCCACATTAAGTCTGGAATATACCTGACTCATATAATCATAAATGGGCTCACATGCTTCTTTCACCAACGTCAGTTCTACGTCCCACTGCATTTAAGCTTTTTGCAACTGTTTAATTGTTTGCAATATAGTAAAAAAAAACAAGGCTAAGTTATTAATTGCATTTAAAATGTTCAAAATTGATTTTTTTTTAGTAATTCATAGTTTTATTTGGAAAGGATGCATTAAATTAATAAAGTGCAAGTAAATACATTTACATTGTTGCAAAAAACAACAACAACAACAACTTCAAAGTAAAAATTCTTCAAAGAATCCTGAAAATCCTGTTTCCACAAAAATATTAACCAGCATAACTTTTCAACATTGATAATAATAATAAGAAATGTTTCTTGAGCAGCATATCAGAATGATATTGCTGGAGGAAAATTCAGCTTTGTGTCAAACAAATAAATTACATTTTAAAGTATATTAAAATAGAAAACAGTTATTTTAAATTGTAATAATATTTTGTAATATTTCTGTTTTTACTTTATTTCTGATCAAATAAATGCAGCCTTTGTGAGCATAAGAGATTTCATTAAAAACATTTTAAAACTCTTACCGACTCTACTCTTTTGAATGGTATGTTTATATTAGTCATGTTGTAGTAAATTATTAGACTTTTTTTTTATTAATAAATATTTTTTATATTTAAAATTATGTTTTTAACTTAATGCTAAAATGCGGCCTGTGTATGTTTTTTGTTTGAATTAACAATATCAAATTTATAGAGCACCGCTTAATAGAATTTAATCAGTTGAACAATAATGTACATAACGCCATGAAAAGAGGCACAAATTGTTTAGTTTTATTTGTATATAAAATTACTATTGTTAATTTTTGTTAACAATGTTCTTTCTAAATAAAACCAGAAAATTGTCATTATTTTATCATGGCGACTCTGAAAATGCATGTTGACTGTTGTATATTTTAAAACTATAATAATTCCCATTTTTAGAATATTTAATAAATAGTTCAATGTTAATTAAAAAATTTTGGCAAATATATATATATATATATATATATATATCGCACCTGTAAAATGACTGGCTTGTGCTCTTATAATATTTGGTTTTTCATGTGCAGACAGATAAGAGAGATTTCAGGAAATACTTTTTGGTGTCCTGTGGACGTTTTTGTTCCTAACTCCTGCCAGTGACATGGCTCTCCTCACACACAGATCTTTTTGTGTGCAGAATGTCAAAGAGAATATGAAAAGGTATGTCTCTCATATGAATATCCCCATGACGTGAGAAGCTGCTCATTTTCCATTTGCTGTCAGGAGGAAGATTAACTCGCCACCCCTCCTCCCCCTCTTCAGAACATCATAAATAGCAAAGCGCACAGTCTCATTGTATTACAACAACTGTAGCACATACTGCTAAAAGACTGACAAACTCATTTTAATAATAAGAAACATCAGCATGTACTCAACTAAAAGCGAGGGACCGCGCAGAGGAAGATCTTTTGACTCCATGAACCTTGGTCTGACATTGGAAGAGAAGCAACTTAACAATGAGGTAAGTGCTTTTTCTGTATCATTTTAAAAGACTAATTTTTTTTTACTAATTTGGTCGTTTTGCATACATTTTATAATTATATTATCTTTTATAATTACTCAGGAGAGAATTTAAGCTTTCAACAGGTGGAGTCACAAATAAGTTTCTATGCAAAAAAAACAAAAAGCATGTTATAAGGTTTATAATGCCAAATGTAGATTTCCAGGAAGCATAGCTTTCTGAAATGACAAATGTGGAGGAAACTGAAGTTGACAGATGCTGTGGTGCACTGCTATCCAAGTGCATAAAAGCTCTCCATTCAGTTTTACGCGTAACACATCCATGCTTGACACCGCTAGCAATAAGGTGTTCCAATCTTCCTCACACCAAATCTAAAGATGCATCAAATTAAGTACACTTAACAGAGATGTGCGTGGAAGAGTGATTAATTGCAGCCTAATCCAAACAAGAGGGCGCTAATAATAGGCTTCCACGCTCTCCAAATGAGATTGTTTTAAGACGACAGACACTGGCCCGTCTATGTTAAACCGAGACAGTGAATCGCAGTACTCTGAACCTTGCCACGGTCAATTCACTAATGCTGTCGGGAATCCTGCTGTGGGGAAGACGAGGACAGGGACGATTACTCTCCCACATGCACGATAAAAGAAACATGGTCAGTAGACGACAAGCTTTGTTTGAGGGTCAGTTAAAGCTACTATTTTGTAGTTTGTAAATGAAATGAAATTATTAATGAATAATGTCTATATGGCTTAATATTAAATAAAAACAACGCATGTTTAATGTAATGAATTTGAAGATTATTAATTTTATTATAATTAATTTATTATTTATTTAATACTATTTCATGATAATTATTTGTTTAAAGATTATTAAATATGTTTAAAGATTAAAGATTAATAAAGATCTTTTGGCATTTTTGTACGAGTTACTGGTGAAGAAGCTGATGGTCATTCTCTCATAGTCAGTATATTTTGAAGGATGCAAAAGCAATTACATTTATTAAATAAAAAAGTTAATTAAATTAAATAAAAAAATATATGTAAACATATTTTTTAAATGCATATGGATGTATGTACTTCATATATATATATATATATATATATATATATATATATTTATATCACTAATCATAATTATCGGTGTGATTTCTTGAACCTAATCCCACGTTTGCAACCATGGGACAGGGCTCGTGGAGCGTCCCTCTGCTGGCGCTTATGTTAAGCAGGTCATGATTAGTGTCGCTGTCCGTGGTCCTGAACTGACGCAGGAACCAGCACCTTAAATAGGATGACCTGTTTGCAACTGGAGTTTGAAGTAGTTTAAGATTCATTTAAAATGAAACCATCAGTGACCAATATTTAGTAAATCTTTAAAAAAGTAGAAAACTACATACTGTAAAAATTATTATAATTTTTTTTTTAGTTTAATTGCTGCCTCAAAATAGTCTAATCAAAGTGGCATCCTGCAGTGAAGTTAATTGCAGTTTTTGACCACTTTAAATTTGACTTCTAATAGAGTTGAAACTCATAAAAATGAGCAGAAATTACAGAATAAATTTTGACAAGATATCAAGTAATAATATAAGTACATGCAGGGCCTACAAATTATGATAGAATGACTATCACTGTAATAAATTCATAAAAACTATTATATATATTTATATGCTTTTATTATATATATATATTTTGTCTAAAGGTTTTAAAACAACATTTAAAAAATCATAAAAAAATAAATAATAAATAAATAATAAAAATTTATAATATTATTTATAAGTATTATTTCATAAAAAAATTAATGATCTATCATATATATATATATATATATATATGATAGATCATTAATTTTTTTATGAAATAATACTTATAAATAATATTATAAATTTTATTATTTATTTATTATTTATTTTTTTATGATTTTTTAAATGTTGTTTTAAAACCTTTAGACAAATAAAAAGAAAGGTGTATGTGTAGCCTTAAATGATTAAGTGTTGTTGACAAGCCATGAGCACATGACGTAGGGTTGGATTTAAAGAGGGCAGATGTTGTTGATGGTACACACATCAAGTCATGTAAAGAGATAAATGAAGGGGGAAAAAATCCTCTCTATATCATTTTCAGCTTTACAAATAATTTTGATGACCTTTTATTACCCAATTCTACCTGACCTAATCTATAAAGTCTGACATTTATTTATGTTCTGTGCCTGTGTTTTACAGATGAACAAATCTGCTTTTCCAAAGATCGAGGAGAATAAAGACAACAAAACCGCGTCTACAGAGAGGGGCCGGGCTGCTCTTGTGTTCTCTTTGAAGAATGAAGTCGGTGGGCTTGTCAAGGCACTAAAACTTTTCCAGGTGAAGGGCAGATTGATTTCGTTGGGGTTTTCTTGCACGTTTAAATATTCCTTTATTTGATTTAAAAAGGATTCAATTAACCATCATATATAAATCAACAGGAAAACCACGTCAACCTCGTGCACATCGAGTCCAGAAAATCCAAAAGGCGCAACTCAGAGTTCGAGATCTTCGTAGACTGTGACAGCAACCGCGAGCAACTGCACGAGATCATTCAGCTGCTGAGGAAACACGTGAACGTGCTCGAGATGGACGCACCTGACAACCGTCTGCCTGAAGAAAGCGGTACATGAATATTATCAGATAGATGTGACTTATTGAAATTACTATACAAATTCTCAATATTTGACTGTTGGTTTTTTCTGCAGAGATGGAGAACATGCCCTGGTTCCCGAAGAAGATTTCAGATCTGGATAAATGTGCGAACCGTGTGCTGATGTATGGATCGGACTTGGATGCGGATCATCCAGTAAGTGGCGACATTTAATCTCGATTACCTCATCAGTATAATGTCATCATGTTGCTCACTGTCCTGTTTCTGTTACAACAGGGATTCAAGGACAACGTCTATCGCAAAAGGAGAAAGTATTTTGCAGACTTGGCTATGAGCTACAAACAGTGAGTTTTTAGTAACTTTTTAAACATACTTTAACATAAAAGTAACAAGTCTGATTAAGTTTTGTCTCATCCATCAGTGGAGATCCCATTCCCTGTATAGAGTTTACAGAGGAGGAGGTGAAAACATGGGGAGTGGTGTTCAGGGAGCTGAATAAACTCTACCCCTCGCACGCCTGCCGCGAGTACTTGAAGAACCTGCCCTTGCTCATCAAACACTGTGACATCCGCGAGGACAACATCCCACAGCTGGAGGACGTCTCGCGCTTCCTCAAAGGTGAGAGAAAGGGACGTCAGTTCATCAAATGTTGGTTTGTTCAGGATTTATAGACTATTTATAGACTTTCTCTATAACATCGTTTTATTAACTGTTTCAGAGCGCACCGGCTTCACCATCAGGCCTGTGGCTGGGTATCTCTCCCCACGAGACTTCCTGGCAGGTCTGGCCTTCCGTGTGTTTCACTGCACTCAGTACGTCCGACACAGCTCAGACCCGCTCTACACACCTGAGCCGTGAGTACAGAAACAATCAAATATTTGCAAACTTATGATATGAATACATGCAGGGCCTATAAATGATGGTATGACTGTCACTCTAATAAATTTACAAAAAAAAAAAGAAAAGTATATTATATATAAAATCATATCTAAATTAAATATATACACACTTTATAAAATGTATTTTTTTCCTATTTTATATTAAAGGGTTAGTTCACCCAAAAATGACAATTCTGTCATTAATTACTCACCCTCATGTCGTTTCAAACCCGTAAGACTTTCGTTCATCTTCGGAACACAAATTAAGATCTGAGAGCTGTCTGACCCTGCATAGACAGCAATACATCTGAAATGTTCCCAAGTCCAGAAACATAGCAAGGAGATCTGTAAAATAATCCATGTGCCACCAGGGGTTCAACCGTAATTTTACAAAGCTACGAGAATAATTCTTGTGTGCAAAAGAAAAAAAAAACGACTTTATTCAACAATTCGTCTCCTCCGCATCACCCTGTAGCGCCATTTTGGAGAGTATCAGCTGGACGTAAACACTTATGATATGAATACATGCAGGGCCTATAAATGATGGTATGACTGTCACTCTAATAAATTTAAAAAAAAAAAAGAAAAGTATATTATATATAAAATCATATCTAAATTAAATATATACACACTTTATAAAATTTATTTTTTTCCTATTTTATATTAAAGGGTTAGTTCACCTAAAAATGACAATTCTGTCATTAATTACTCACCCTCATGTCGTTTCAAACCCGTAAGACTTTCGTTCATCTTCGGAACACAAATTAAGATCTGAGAGCTGTCTGACCCTGCATAGACAGCAATACATCTGAAATGTTCCCAAGTCCAGAAACATAGCAAGGAGATCTGTAAAATAATCCATGTGCCACCAGGGGTTCAACCGTAATTTTACAAAGCTACGAGAATAATTCTTGTGTGCAAAAGAAAAAAAAAACGACTTTATTCAACAATTCGTCTCCTCCGCATCACCCTGTAGCGCCATTTTGGAGAGTATCAGCTGGACGTAAACAGCATATGCTCCAGGTCTTATGGGTTTGAAACGACATGAGGGTGAGTAATCAATGACAGAATTTTCATTTTTGGGTGATCTATCCCTTTAAGTGTGTGTGTGTGTGTGTGTGTGTATATATATATAATAACTTTATAATAACTAATATTAATTTAAATAATATACACATTATTTGTTCTATTTTGTATTTTTATACATAATACACAAAAAATATAAAAATTAATCTAATACAATTATCTACTTTTTATCTATTATTTATTATATTTATAATTTATTAAATATATATTCAATATATATTTATATTTATAATATACAAATTATTTGTTCTATTTATATTTATATATAAATACTGTTTATATATTTACTTATTATTTATTTATTTGACATATGCTATAATTTATTTTTGTATTTATGTATATGTATAGAAAATATATATTTTATTAAGTATTTTTATATTTCACAAAAATCCAATAAATAAAGTAAAAAAAAGTTTTTTTGTACATCTTTAAATAATAATTTCACAAAAGTAGAAGTATATTATTATCTATGTTTATCTATTTTACACACACACATATATATATATATATATATAAAATTTATTA